>NC_046172.1:26370769-26553238 GCF_011064425.1 Rattus rattus
CCACTCTGTTTCTGACATGCTGTATCAAGACCAAACATACCTCTCAGAGCTTACCTCTCGACCTGCAGTTCTGGACCCTCTCCCATGACGGAGGCTCTCCTCGCGCCGGCGATGGTGTGGCATTTGTCCGGGTTTGCACACCAAATGTCGCGCGCTATCGTCTCCTGCCAGCAAAAAAATGCCTGTGGACACCAGGATCCTTCTGCAGCAAAGCGTTTATTACATCTTGAAGAGGAGAGAGCGAGCCCAGAATGGCGCTTGCTTATATACACCCTAATGTGGCGTGTCACACCTGATTGGTTGTTACCCATGATCTCATAGGCACGCCCGGGAGGGCAAAGACCTGCACGGCACTCTTGCACATGTTTACAGTTAACTTCCTGAAAGGAAGTCTGCTGGCGTAGCGAAGGCTGGCGCCATCTTGTAATGGCGGAGGCTATCCTGGCCTTCCACGTGGGGTGCAGTGAAAGCCAGGGCCATCTAGTGGTGGCGAATGTTATTGCGGCCCTCTACAGACACAGACCATTCTTTAAAGCACAAATAATTTAATGAAGCTTTTAAAATGTGATTCAAAAAATAAAATGTGATTCAAGAAAAAAATATTAAAGTAGAAAGTAACTTGAACTGATAACAAATTTTGCTTAAGAATGGGAATGTAGCCCTTCTTCTTCACTCCCTTCTTCATCCTTCTCTTCCCTGCTTCCCCCCAATAAACCTCTTCTAGTTGAAAAAAAGAATGGCAAGGTAGCATGATAAGACAAACTTCCAGCCTCTCTCTGTCTCTCTGTCTCTGTCTCTGTCTCTCTGTCTGTCTCTCTGTGTCTCTGTCTCTGTCTCTGTCTCTCTGTCTCTGTCTCTCTCTCTCTCTCTCTCTCTGTGTCTGTCTTATACACTCCTCATTTTGACTAATACTTTTTCCTATCCTTTCAATTTCCTCCTTTATACCCTTATATTGTCATCAATACCTTTCCCTTAATGCACACACCTCAATGACACCTTTCCTGGGTTATGCATGTACTCAAATTTAAATACACAAGTCTAAAACCTCGACACAAAGCTCTGCACATGAGAACAAATATATGACCTTTGTCTTTCTTGGTCAGGATTACCTGATTATAATTGTTTCGAATTTCATCCATTTTCATGGGAACCCAACAATTTCATTTTTCTTTATAGATGAATAAAATACCATTGTGAACGTGTAATACATTTTTCTTATTTATTCATTGATAGATGTGATGGTTTGAATAGGTATGGCCCCCCCATGTGCTTGAATGCTTGTCCACAAGGAGTGACACTATAAGTGTGGCCTTGTTGCAGTAGATGTGGCCATGTGGGAGGAAGTGTGTTACTCTGGAGGCAGGTTTTGAGGTCATATATGCTCAAGCTGTGCCCGGTGTGTTTTCTGGGCATTCTGCTGTAAGAAGATCAAAATATAGAACTCTTAGCTCTTTCTATAGCACCATATCTGCCTGCATGTTACTACTCTTCCAGCCATGATGGCTGACTAAGTCTGTGAAACTGTAAGTCAGCCCCAATTAAATGTTTTCCTTTATAAGAGTTGCCTTGGTCATGGTGTCTCTTCACAACAGTGAAACTACTATACTACTATATAGATAGCTATATTGGTTTCATTTCTTAGCTATCGTGAAACAATGAACCATGGATATGCAAGTTATTTAGGTATGTGCCTGGAATGGAGTTGGGTCATATGTTTGTTCTACATCTAGTTTTTGGAGAAACCTACAGACTGGCTTTTCAAAGTGCCTGCTCTTTAAGTATATCCACTAAGAGTATATTAGAGTTCCACTTCCCCCACTATTATGTAGTTGTTGTCATTTGTATTCCTGTATTCCTAATGATGGTCATTCTAAAGAGAGTGGGATGGAATCTTCAAGTAGTTTTAATCTGCATTTTTGAAGTTTTCAACATCTTCAATCCTTCCCCTAATTCAATCATAGGGGTCCCTGACTTCAGACTCACCATGGGTGGGTGTAAGTATCTGTTTCAGCCTCAGTCCTCTGTTGGTAAGGCCTCTCTGAGGACAGCCATGCCAGGCTCCCATCTGTAAGCACATCATAGCATAGTAGTGTCAGGCCTTCCTCACTCCCCATAAGGTGGATCCCAAGTTGGGGCTGGTCATTATACTTCCTTTCATTCAGTCTCTTCTCCATTTTTGTCCCTGCAGTTCTTTTATACAGGAACAATTCTGGGTCAGGAATTTTGACTGTGGGTTAGTAACTGTTTCCTTTCTACAACATTGGACATTTTGGTTAATGTCACTGCCAATGAGTCCTGAGAGTGTCTCACCTCTGGATCTCTGGTACGTTCTAGAGGGTCTCCCCACCTCCTACTCCCCAAGGCTGCTTATTTCCATTTATTCTCTTGGACTACTGAACTTCTCTTTTGCCCTCTCTCCCCCATATCTGATCCTGTTCCTCTTTTCCCCTTACCTTCCTCTCTCCCTCCCAGGTCCCATCCTCCCTTTGCCTCCCGTGATTATTCCCATACCCATTTGAAGTGGTGCCGAAACCTCCTTACTTGGGCATTTCTGCTTGTTACACTTCTTATGGTCTGAGGTTGTATCCTAGGTATTCTGTACAATTTGGTTAATATCCACTTATCAGTGAGTACACACCATATATGTTCTTTAAGTCTGAGTAACCTCACTCAGAATTATATTTTCTAGTTCCATACATTTGTCTGCAAAATTCACAATGTCCTCAATTTTAAGAGCTAAATAGTATTCTATTGTAAATGTACCACATTTTCTGTATCTATTCTTGGTTGAGAGACATCTGGGTTCTTTTCTAGCTTCTACTATTACAATAAGGCTCCTGTGAACATGGAGGAGCATATGTCCTTGTGATATGATGGGGCATCTTTTGGATATATGCCTAAGAATGGTATAGCTTGGTCTTCAGGTAGAACTATTTCCAATTTTCAGAGGAACTGCCAGATATACCCACCAACAGTGGAGGAGTATTCCTCTTTCACCACATCCTCGCCCTCATGTACGATCACTTGAGTTTTTTACCTTAGCCATTCTGATTGGTGTGAGGTGGAATCTCAGGGTCATTTTGCTTTGCATTTATCTGATAAGTAAGGACTTTGAACATGTCTTTAAGTAGTTCTCAGACATTCCAAAATCTTCTATTGTGAATTCTCTGTTTAGCTTTGTACCCCATTTGTTAATTGAGTTATTTGGGATTTTGGAGGTTGACTTCTTGAGTTCTTATGTTGTATATTAGTCCTCTGTTGTATTTAGGGTTAGTAAAGATTTTTTTCCCAATCTGAAGGTTGCTGGTTTGTTTTATTAATGGTGTCTTTTGCTTTACAGAAGCTTTTCAGTTTCATGAGGTCTCATTTATCAACTGTTGATATTTGAGTCTGAGCCACTGGGGTTCTGTTCAGAAAATTTTCTCCTGTGCCAATGAGTTTGAGGCGCTTTACCACTTCGTCTTCTGTTAGATTGAATGTATCTGGATTTATGTTGAGGTTCTTGATCCACTTGGACTTGAGCTTTGTGGAAAGAGATAAATATCTATTTTCATTCTCATATATACAGACTGCCAGTTAGACCAGCACTATTTATTGAGGATTTTTTTTCCATTGTAAAGTTTTGGCATTTTTTTTTTCAAAGATCAAGTGTCCATTGATACGTGGTTTGTTTGCTTAGAATTTTTTCTCCATTTTTTTTACTATGAGGTAAAAAAATGTCTCTGTCTTTGTCCATGAGATATGTTTCTTGTGTGCAGCAAAATGCGGATACTACTTATGTGTTCTTTTGGATTTGTTGTGATCTGTTTAGATTCTTGTATTTTCTTGGCTGTAGTTACCCTATTTGTATTGAGGATTTCATTCTAGTATCATCTGTAGGGCTCGATTAGTAGAAAGATGTTGCTTAAATTTGGTTTTGTCATGAAATATCTTGGTTTCCCCATCTGTGATGATTGAGAGTTTTGCTGGGTATATTATGTTGAGCTGGCATTTATGTTCTTTTATGGTCTATATAACAACTGTCCAGGATCTTCTAGCTTTTAGAGTATCTGTTGAGAAATCTGGTGTGATTCTATAGTTATGTCTTTATATGTTACTCGGCCTTTTATCCTTACTGCTTTTAATATTCTTTCTTTGTTCCATGCATTTGGTGTTTTGATTATTATGTGATGGGAGGAAATTCTTTTCTGGTCCAATTTATTTGGTGCTCTCTAGGCTTCTTGTAAATTTATGAACATCTCTTTAGTTTAGAGAATTTTTCTTCTATGATTTTGTTGGAGATATTTTCTGGCCCTTTGAGCTGGTATTCTTCACCCTCTTCTATTCCTATTATACTTAGGTTTAATCTTTTCACTGTGTCCTGGATATTTGGGTTAGGAGTTTTTATACTTTTTATTTTCTTTGACTGACATGTCAATATTTTCTATAGTATCTTCTCTGAGATTCTCTCTTCTGTCTTGTATTCTGTTGGTGATGCTTGCATTTGTGACTCCTCTTTCCTAAATTGTCTGTCTTCAGGATTGCCTCACCTTGTGTTTTCTTCATTGTTTCTTTTCCCATTTTTCGTTCTTAGACCATTTTGTTCAATTCCTTCACCTGCTTGATTTTATAGTCCTTTAATTCTTTTACAGATTTGTTTCTTCTTTAAGGGTTTCTAACTGTTTGCCTGTGTTTTCCTGGATTTCTTCAAATGAGTCCTTTTTATCCTCCTTAAAGACCTGTATCATCTTCATGAGATGAGATTTTAGGTCATTATCTTGCTTTTCATGTGCATTAGGGTAGCCAGGGCTTGCTGTGGTAGGAGAACTGGGCTCTGATGGTGCCAAATTGCTTTGTTTTTGTGCTTGTCTTTTGCTATCTGGTTCCCTCTTGTGTTAACTGGCCTTGGTGTCTCTGACTGAAATTGGTCTCCTTAGAGGCAGGTAGATTTAGGGCTGGTTTCTTTGAAGGCAGAGAGTGTTGTAGTGTAGAGTCTTAGGGTAGACTGGACTCCTGTGTCTCTGGTTAGAGCAGGCCTCTTGTGCCCCTGGTAACTGTGGCTCTCCTGTATCCTTGGTTACTGTGGAACTCCTGGGAGGATTGCAGGCTCTAGTGCAGACTGTAGCATTTGGGCAGGTATAGGGCTACTGGTCTGGCTTAGGTGGTGAAGTGGGCAGGAAAGAAGGTAGAGCTCTGTGCCCTTTGTCATTACAGACCTCCTGGGAAGCATGCAATATGCAGTGTTTATCCAGGTATCTGCCAGGTTGCAAATCTGGCCCACTGGGGAAGTGGGCAAGAAGGAAGGTACAGTTTCGGGGGCATAGGAGGGAGTGAGTCCTTTGTCAGTTCTACTATGTGGGTATTTTAGCTGCTGTGGGTATTTGGGTAAAATTCTTATCTGTACCCTTAGTCACTATGTAACTCCTGGGAAGCAATCATGCTGCAATGTTTGGGGAGCTATTTGCCAGGCCACTGAGCTGGCCCATTGGGGCTTAATCAGCATTTTTAATGAGTAAGAATGTTCAACACTTTTTAAAGCATTTGCTAATGATTTGTGGTTTTGTTTGTTTGTTTGTTTGTTTTTTGAGAACTTTCTCTTCAGTTCCATAGCCTATCTTTGATTGGATTCCTTGTTCTCTTGGCAGTAAGTTTTTTGGGTTTTTTTTGTTGGTTTGTTTGCTTGTTTGTTTTTTGTTTATTTTTATTTTGTTTTTGAGTCCTTTAAATAGTCTAGACATTAACATAACAAATCCTCTGTAGATTCTCAAATGTCTTTAAACTTTTTTTAATTAAATATTTTTTATTTACATTTCAAATATTATTCCCTTTCCCGGTTTCTTGGCCATAAGCCCCCTATGCCATCCCCCACCCCTTCTTCTATGAAAGTGTTCTGCCTCCCCAACTACCCTCCTTTACAGTCCCCCTGACATTCCCTGCACTGGGTGGTCTAGCCTTGGCAGGACCAAGGGCTTCTCCTCCCATTAGTGCCCAACAAGGCCATCCTCTGCTACATATGCAGCTGGAGACATGGGTCTGTCCTTGGGTAGTGTTTTAGTGTCTTTGGGTAGTGGCTTAGTCCTTGGGAGCTCTCGTTGGTTAGTATTGTTGTCCTTATAGGGTTGCGAGCCTCTTCAACTCCTTCAAACCTTTCTCTAATTCCTCCAACAGGACTCTGTTCTCAGTTCATTGGTTTGCTGCTAGCATTCACCTCTGTATTTGACATGCTCGGGCTGAGTCTCTCAGGAGATAGTCATATCAGGCTCCTGTCAGCATGCATGTATTGGCTTCATAATCTTATCTAGTTTTGGTGGATGTATATAAATGGGCTGTATCCCCAAGTGGGGCAAGTTCTGAATGGCCGTTCCTTCCGTCTCTGCTCCAAACTTTTTCCCAATTCTCTCCAATGAATATTTTTGTTCTCTCTTTTAAGAAGGACTGAAATATCCACACTTTGGTCATCCTTCTTCTTGAGCTTTATGTGGTTTGTGGATTTTATTTTGGGTAATTTGAGCTTTTGGGCTAATATCCCCTTATCAGTGAGTATACCATGTGTGTTTTTTATGATTAGGTTATAGCACTCAGGATAATATTTTCTAGTTTCATCCATTTGCCTATGAATTTCATGAAGTCATTGTTTTTGATAGCTGAGTAGTACTCCATTGGGTAGATGGACCACATTTTCTGTATCCATTCCTCTGTTGAAGGGCATCTGGGTTCTTTCTAGCTTCTGGATATTAATAATAATACACTACATGCTGCTATGCATGTAGTGGAGCATGTGTCCTTGTTGTGTGTTAGAGCATCCTTTGGGTATATGCCCAGGAGAGGTATAGCTGGGTCCTTAGATGGTAATATGTACAATTTTATGAGGAACCTTCGATGTCCAGAGTGGTTGTACCAGTTTGCAATCCCATCAACAATGGAGGAATGTTCCTGTTTCTTCACATCCTTACCAGCATCTGTTGTCACCGAAGGTATTTATCTTAGCCATTGTGACTGCTGTGAAGTGGAATCTCAGGGTTTCCACTTCCCCTTTGACTTTCCCTGGTGACTAAAGATGTGGAATGTTTCTTAAGGTACTTCTCAGCCATTCAATATTCCTCAGCTAAGAATTATTTGTTTAGCTCTGTACTCCATTTTTAATAGGGTTATTTGGCTCTCTGGAGTCTAACTTCTTGAATTCTTTGTATATTTTGGATATTAGTACTCTATGGGATGTAGTTTTGGTAAACATCGTTTCCCAATCTGTTGGTTGCCACTTTGTCCTAATGACAGTGTCCCTTGTCTTACAGAAGTTATGCAGTTTTATGAGGTTCCATTTATCGATTCTTGATCTTAGAACATCAGCCATTGGTGTTCTGTTCAGGAAATTTTCCCAAGTGCCCATGTATTTGAGGACGTTCCCCACTTTTTCTTTTATTAGTTTCAGTACATCTGATTTTATATGGAGATCTGCTTTGACTTAATCTTTGTACAGGGTGATAAGAATGGGTTAATTTGCATTCTTCTACATGCTGAGCACCAGGTGAACCAGCAACATTTGTTGAAAATGCTATCTTTTTTTCCACTGGATGGTTTTAGCTTCTTTGTCAAAGATCAAGTGAGCATGGGTGTGGGGGTTCATTTCTGGGTCTTCCGTTCTATTCTACTGATCTACCTGCCTGTCTCTGTACCAATAACATACAGTTTTTATCACTATTGCTCTATAATGCTGCCTGAGGTCAGGGATGGTGATTCCCCCAGAAGTTCTTTTATTGTTGAGGATAGTTTTCTGTATCCTGTGTTTTTTGTTATTCCAAATGAATTTGTAAATTTCTCTTTCTAACTCTATGAAGAATTCAGTTGGAATTTTGATGGGGATTGCATTGAATCTGTAGATTGCTTTTGGCAAGATGGCCATTTTTACTATATTAGTCCTGCCAATCTATGAGCATGGGAGTTCTTTCCATCTTTTGAGATTTTCTTCAATTTCTTTCTTCAGTGACTTGAAGTTCTTGCCATACAGATCTTTCACTTGCTTGGTTAGAGTTACACCAAGGTATTTTATGGCATTTGTGATTATTTTGAAGGGTGTCATTACCCTAATTTCTTTCTGAGCCTGTTTATTTTTGAGAAAAGGAAGGTCACTGATTTGTTTGAGTTAATTTTATATCCAGCCACTTTGTTGAAGTTGTTTATCAGGCTTAGCAGTTCTCTGGTGGAACTTTTGGGGTCATGTAAGTATTGTGTATATTTGGCTTTCCCATGGAATATCTTGGTTTCTCCATCTATGTTTATTGAGACTTTTGCTGGATATAGTAGCCTGGACTAGCATTTGTGTTCTCGTAGGGTCTGTATGACATCTGCCCAGGATCTTCTGGCTTTCATAGTCTTTGGTCAGTATAATTCTGATAGGTCTGCCTTTGTATCTTACTTGACGTTTTCCTTTACTGCTTTTAATATTCTTTTTTTCTTTTGTGCTTTTGGTGTTTTGACTATTATGTGACAGGAGAAGTTTCTTTTCTGATCCAATCTATTTGGAGTTCTGTAGGCTTCTTGTATGTTTATGGGCATTTCTTTCTTTAGGTTAGGGAAGGTTTCTTCTATGATTTTGTTGAAGATATTTACTGATCATTTAAGTTGAGAGTCTTCACTCTTTTCTATACCTATTATCCTTAGGTTTGATCTTCTCATTGTGTCATGGATTTCCTAGATGTTTCAGGTTAGGAGTTTTTTTGCAATTTACATTATCTTTGATGGTTGCGTCAATGTTTTCTGTGGTATCTTCTGCCCTTAAGAGTCTCTCATCTATCTCATTTATTCTGTTGGTGCTGCTTGCATCTATGACTCCTGATCTCTTTCCTAGGTTTTCTATTTCCAGGGTTGTCTCCCTTTGTGCTTTCTTTGTTGTTTCTAATTCTGTTTTTAAATCCTGGATGGTTTTGTTCAATTCCTTCACCTATTTGGTTGCGTTTGTCCTGTAATTCTTTAAGGGATTTTTGTGTTTCCTCATTAAGGGCTTCTACTTGTTTACCTGTGTTGTCCTGCATTTCTTTAAGAGTGTTACTTATGTCCTTCTTAACGTCTTCTATTATCATCATGAGATATGGTTTTAAATCCAAATCTCACTTTTCTGGTGTGTTGGTATATCCAGTATTTGCTTTGGTGGGAGAACTGGACTGTGATGATGCCAAGTAGTCTTGGTTTCAGTTGTTTAGGTTCCTGTGTTCGCCTCTTGCCATCAGGTTGGTTCTGGTGTTAGCTTGTCTTGCTGTCTCTGACAGTGGCTTGACCTCCTGTAGGTCTGTGTGTCAGCACTCCTGTAGACCTGTTTTCTTTCAGCTGGATCTGGGAGCAGAGAGCTGCTCCTGGGTTTCTGTGACCTGAAGCCTCCAGGCGGATTGCTTGGTGCAGAAGAGTTGGCTACCTCTGCTATCAGGTATTAGGTGAACCTGATGACTGGCTTTCAGTTCTCAACTCAGGCAGAAACCCAAAGTGTCCTGTCCCTGAGTGCTCCTAGGTTCCTGTTCCTAGAAAGCACAGAGGGCACTAGGCAGTTTCCTCTTGGGTCAGGAATGGGAGCAGAAGTGGTTGTCTCCCCTGAGGTCTCAGGATTGTCTGCATTGCTCAGGGTCCAGCTCTCTCACCCACAGTATTTGGGTTCAGGTTGCTGTGGGACCAGTTTAGTTCAGTTCTGCTGCTGACTGCTCTCTCCCCGACAAGATTATGTGCAGGGAGTTGTGGGACAGGTTCAGCTCTGGGTAGAGCCAGAAACTTATACTTTTCTTTGGTCTGAAGTAGTTCAGTAAACTGTGTCAAGTGATCATAAATTGCTTTAATTTTCAGGAAATTTTTATTTTTCTTTTAACTATGATAGATAATCTTGCTGGATATAATAGTCTAGGTTGATAGCTCTGTTCTTCCACAATCTGTACTTCATCTTTCTAAGCTCTTCTAGATTTAAAAGCCTATGTCAAATAATCAGCTGTTAGATTGCTGAGCTTGCATTTATGACTTCACTCTCCTCTATTGCAGTATCTAATACCTTTTCTTTAGTTTTCTAGGTTTTAGCTATGCTATGTTTTGGTGAATTTTTTAAGGTCCAATCTGCCTATCCAGTGTCCTGTGAGTCTTTCATAGTTTAATGAGTACTTCTTTCCTTAGATTTGTGACGTTTTCTTCTATGATTGTACTGAAAATGTTTTCTATGATATTGGTATGATATTGCTTTCCTTTCTCTACATCCATCATGTGAAGCTCTGGTCTCTTTATGATGTTTTAAAATTCTCCCGTGTTCTGTTCATACATTTAAAACATTTAATACATCTTTACTGAGCTGGAGAGATGGCTCAGTGGTTAAGAGTATGGCTTGCTCTTCCAGAGAACTAGAATTTCATTCCTAGCACCTACATAGTGCTTCATAACTATCTATGATTCAAGTTTCAGTGAGTCTTATATGCTCTTCTGATCTCTGAGAGCACCAGGCACACATACACTGCACACTCATAAATATAAAATAAAAATAATATAAAATAAGCAAGTAATGCAAACAAATATACCTTTATTGAGTTATTAAATTCCTTTACCTCGCTTCCAAAGCTTCTATCATGTGTTGTAGGACCTATTTGCCTGGGACAGTACCAACCTTCTCCGTGCCTCCAGAAAATCTGTAGCATCCTATAGAACTCTGCCCCTCTATGTTAACCCACTCAAAGGTAGGCTATTCAAGTTCACTATATTTCTACATATTTTATGAATTATTTTGTTATTTAAAATGAATGGCAATCTCATTTAGCTTTAAAAATGCTGCTGTTCTTTACTCACTTAAGTTATTAAGCTATGTAAATCGAACTGCTAGGTAATCTGTTATTAGTATTTAAGTCCATATTCTATAAGTCATTTGTTAGAGGACTTTATGCAAATGTTTGTGAGTATTCCATTGATTTCTAATATTACTTCTCTGTTTCTGAGCTCTCTTGTTTACCGTAGCAAGAGTTTAATTGTGTATTGCTTTTTTTATTCTCATTATCTCCCCTTTAATTTTAACTGTGCAGTGACATCTACATGTTCTTCCTGTTAATTCCTCCTGTTATGCTTAATCCTCTTATTCTGGTCATTTTCTTTCAGTGTGATTTCAACTTATATTCTTTAGTGTGGTTGCAACTTGTAGAATTTTCAACTTAAAATGGACAGATCAGGACCTATTTCTGTTGAGGTCAAGTGCTTCAAATGGTACACCTGGCTGCATGTACTGAGTACATTCCCAGAACTCTTCATGGTTGCATACATTATTTAATCTGAATGTGGATAGGGAGATATGCAGTCCATTTCTAGGCCTGTTCTGTAAAAGATCCTTATACGATTCTCTGTGTTACCTCTTGCTTAACCTATTAGTGGGACGCAGAAGATATGGCAGAGGGGTTTAAACATGGAAGAAATGACAGAGCCATATTTGGGAGAAATGCCCCCCTCTACAGGCTCACATGCTTGTATATTTGATCTGCAACAGTTTTGGAAGGTTGGAGGCCCTTTAAAAACAGAGAGCCCAGGAGGAGAAAGTAGATGACTGCAGGTGGGCTTGCAGGTTTTCCGGCTCAACCCTTCTTCTCATTTACACTCTCCTTCCTGATGCAGACACAAATGTGATGAGCTGCCTCATGTTCCTGTTGCCACGCCTTCTTCATCATAATTGACTTCATTTTCTTAAACTGTACAAGAGAATAAACCCTGTATCCCTTCATTTGCTCCTTACCTTTGAACAAAAACAGGAACTAATATACTTGGAGAGCTTCTTCATAAATCTGCATGGTACTCTGTGGAAATTAGAACAAAGAATTAGATTGGGTAAAATTGCAAAGATTTTGAAATTTCAGTAGCTAAATTTTTTACACTAATCCAAATAAATGATTTATTATCAATATAAGTTCTTAACTACTGTCCTGTAGGTCAAGATCTTATATATAAATATAAAATGTAAAATTATATTATAAAAAGGAAGGAAATGCAAGCTGTAGGCATGAACTGCAGGTCAGACTGGAATCAAAGGCAGTAAATAAATATGTGAGGAGAAAAACGAAAGAGAGAGAAACAAAACAATGAAAAGGACCATTCAAAGCAGGTCATGAGAAGTCATTGTCTGCAAGCCTCACCTAACCCTCCATTTTTGTGAATAAATTTGGATCAAAACATATTCATATTTCCCAATTTTATATTATCTGTTCCTACTTTTCCATTACTGTAACAGAGTAATTAATTGCATTAGCAACTACATGATCTACAAAGCTGGAAATATTACTCTTCATCCCCTTTATATAAAATTTTGATATAAAAATAAATCCATGTAGGGGACTGAAGACATGGCAGAGCAGTCAAGATGCTACTGCACTTGCAGAAGATCCAAGTTCTGTTCCCAACACACAGTGGACAGCTTACCACCACCTATCAATGCAGTTATAAGAGATCGGATGCCTCTGGTCTACATGCGAGTACACTCACATGGCATAAACACACACACACATACTCCACAAACATAAAAGAAAAAGTCCCCCCTATCTCTCCATATGTGTGTGTGTGTGTGTGTGTGTGTGTATGTGTGTGTGTGTGTGTGTGTGTTCTTCTTTCAAACAAAGGTGAGAAAAGCATATTTTCTTTGTACTTGTGAAGAATTTTGTGTTTCTAGTTTTAATTGATATCACGGATATATCACGTGTAACTATTTTGCTCTACAAGGCAAAGTTAATAGTCTTTTATCAATACTTCATTGTATCCTGAAAATCTCACCAGGTCTTCCTAGTGTCTAATTTTATTTGAGACTAGCTAGGTCTAATGTAAACTGAAACTGGCTCCAACTCACCTAGCTGAGAATGGCCTTAAATGTTTGATCGTCTTACACTCAGCTCCAGAGCTTCCTGCAGTGCTAGGGATTAATCCAGAGTTTTCTGCATTGCAGAAAAAGTAATATATCAATTGAGCTTTCCCAGCCCCCTAGTGCCTTAGCCTAAATTTACCTGAGGTTATTAGCCCCTGCCAGCCCTTTGTCTTCTTCCCTCCATTATCTGAAGTAATGTTTGTGCTCTGCCAACTGGCCACACTCATGAATGAAAAAACCCTTTTTGCTTATTTAAGTTCTTAACAAATACATTCTGTGACAATAAACAGCAGTTTCCCCTCAGTAATATCGTTCCTGACATTCTTTCTCCAAGTGGAAAAACAAAGGAAAATCTTTACCTGTTCTAATACCTTCAAAATTTGGATACTGCACATCTCAAGTTATCTTTCAAATCCCTTAATATGTGTGTATAGGGTTTGAAAAACTATATAAAAGGTTCAGTAGCTGCTATTTTTACCTCTCTGTGAATATAAATATAGAATTCCACCTACAATATATTGATTTGAACAAAGGTTAGAAGAAAGTGGCAAAGATAGAAGCTCTGTGTGAGTATAATCTGTGGGAAAAAGAAATGAGGAAAGGAGGAATTGGGAGATTTATTTTTGGTTAAAGGATTTGCCAACCCCTCTCTTTCATTCCTTCTGTCCCTTTAGTATTTTGAATGCCTGTTTTGTTTATGATGAGAGGAGAAATGACTGTGAATCTACATTTATATCACACACATACCTACAAATATGCACACGTGAATATACTCAAGCATAGGTTGATCTAATAATTTCTTCAGTATAATAGTCTTGGAAACCTATAAATTATTTTAACCCCAGGCTTCTCTCTGTTTATCCACTTTCTTCTGTGAGGACAACATATATTAGAATGACTTGTAGGCTATGATCCAACTAATCCAAAAATGGCTAGATATGAATAGAAAGTCCAAGAATCTAGTAGTCGCTTAGTCCACTAACAACACTGAGTAGACCATGGGAATCCTTAAGAAATAGGCTCTAATGCTTTGAGGGATGTACTTGCTAACAAGGACAAAGCAGGCAGGTAAAATGTAAAAGCTTTCTTCTTCCATATCCTCATATAGGCTTCCAGCAGTAGGTGTGGTTCAGATTAAAAGTATGTCTTCTTACCTCAAGTTCCTGATCAATGGTGTGTGTCTTCTTACCTCAATGTAAAATAGAAGTGGATTCACCCAATTTAAACCAAGGAAAAAAATTTCAGAGTTGTCCCCTCTGTTTCTGGATTGTAATTCCTTCCAGATGTTGTTAAGTTGACAAGACCAAGAATAGCTATTGCAGATCTACCACTTGTCCAGTTGATACACAATTATATTTCCTTATGGCAGGACACTTTCCAAATAAAAACAATAAACAGGTCATAATTATGCCTAACATAATATAGCTATCCACCATACAACCAGAATGAATTATAAATTTAGAAAATGTTGCAATGTCCCTTGGAGAACATTTTTTTAATATTTTAAACTTAAATATGATAACTATTGATATTCTTTTAATTGATGATACAACACATGATAAAGTAATTGAGAGATAACCTAAATAAAGGTATGAACACATTCTTAACAAAATATAACAGAAACATTCATGTCCACTATATATAGTCACTATTTCTACAACTGGTCACATTACCTTAGCTGGTATTTATAACTCCATTCCTCTACAGAACCTCAAAAAGTCTTGGCTCTCTTAAACAAAGAACATGGTAGCAACAAGAGATGCCCTAAAGGGTCTCCTGCATTCCAGACATAAATATTCCTACCTCCATTGTGTAGAAAAAATCCAGTTTTCCCATAGTAATCTGGATCAGTTATTCCTCCTAGCACAGTTAAGCCTTTCTTAGCCTGTTGCTTTAAGGACATCAGAAGCCCAAAGTGACCAGGGACAAGTCTGAATTTCCAGTTTAATGAAATGTTTCTGTGGCTCTTGACAGGAGGGTTCCTGACTCTGGAATCAAAGCTTCTAGACCATAAGAACTTAAGGTTGCAGGAACAGAAAAAATTTCCTAAGGTCACCAGGGTAATAGTGAATGGAACTATTCCTTTTTCCAACCTGTGATTCCTATAACCATAGATCATGGCTATGAGAGAAATCATACCATATATTGAATGCTGATTCAAAGAATAAATTGCCTTCTAGAGAACTTTGCTCCAACCCTCTAGGCTGCTACCATTTAGTAGGCATTGTAACTGTGTCTTCAAAAGACAATTCCATCTTTCTGTCAGACCAGAAGCTACATTATGTCAAAGAACATGGTAAAATCAGTAAATTCCATGATCATGGGCCCACTGTCACACTTCTTTGGCTGTGAAATGAGTTCCTTGGTCAGAAATGAAAGGACTGGAATTGGCATAGAACATACCAAGACCAAGTTCTCCGAACAAAGAAGATCTATTTGCCCCAGACAGACAAAGCACAGGGACTAAGAGACAAAGGCTAGAGATAGAGAACTAGGGACAAGGAAAAGGGAACAAAGGAGAAAGAGAAAGGATATTTGCCCTAGATAGAAAAAGAACTGCCTCTGGATAGAGAGGGGACAGATATGGCCCATAGGTAAATGGCAATTTACAAAGGTGAAAATTGAACCCCTGGGATCACTTGTTTAATTATAAATGGACATGTTAAGTATGTGAGCTAAATTGGGGTTTTGGATTGCTGAACTTCATTACACTGATAACTGGACCTTTGCTGTCATCCTCAGGATGACTAAATAAAGGAATAGATCTTGGTGGCTAGCATTAGGAACGTAATCTAAACTATTTAGCAGGGAAGAGGGAATCTGAGAAGGGCAAGGTCTGCCCGAGCCATGTTTGCCATGTTTGGGCCTCCTAGAGCCCTTCAAGCAATATCATAATGGTGAATAAGGCATGCTGTAGTCCACAAATGGTGGTTTTGACAGAAGCATTATGTGCAGGAAAGGTAAATATAACCAGAAGAAGTATCTACTCCAGTAAGGACAATGTATTGCCCTTTCCACTGGGGCAGGTGGTCGTGACATAGTGAAGTTGACAACCAAGAGTAGCTGTTGCATCTCTTTATACCTCTGTCAGCTACTGAGGCAAACTTAAGGATCGTATTGTTTTTGTTGTCTTTAGTTAGAGAGGCCCAAACTTTAGGAAAATGATTTCAATAGACTTATGGTTTCAACTTACATTATTTTATTACATCTAGTATGTACATACATAAAATATAAATTAATTAAAACTAGAGAATGCTTCCTTGGAGGCATGAATACTTACCTTAGTTAATAAGCTTGCTCAGCATTTCCCATATCCCTGAGAGGTTAAAATAAAAAACAGAAAACTACTGGGCGGCAGGTACCCATGAAGTCAGACACTGCCTGGACCTGAAGGGTCGCAGTCAACAGTTCTCTGCACACAAATCCCTTGGGAGGGAGAGCTAAACCTTCAGAGGGGCAGACATGCCTGGGAAGCCAGAAGAGACTACACTCTGCCCACATTTCTGACTCCAGAGGAAAATACCTAAGGTCATCTGGGACCCCGGTGCATGGGGGCTCCCAGAAAGGTGGCGCAGGCCATCCTGTTTGCCGCCCTAACCCAGAGCTCAAAAGCAGCCTCCCACAAGCAACTTGAGCCACTAGACCACAAGTAAGACCAACTTTTCTGCTCCAAGCGACCTGCCTGGTGGACTCAGGACACAGGCCCACAGGAACAGCTGAAGACCAGTAGACAGGAAAGACTACACGACCGAAAGCAGAACACTCTGTTCCCACAACTTGCTGAAAGAAAACAGGAAAACAGGTCTACAGCACTCCTGACACAAAGGCCTATAGGACGGTCTAGCCACTGTCAGAAAGAGCAGAACAAGGTAACACCAGAGACAACCTGATGGCAAGAGGGATGCGCAGGAACCCAAGCAAGAGAAACCAAGACTACATGGCATCACCGGAGCCCAATTCTCCGACCAAAGCAAACACTGAATATCCAAACACTCCAGAAAAGCAAGATCTAGATTTAAAATCATATTTGATCATGATGCTGGAGGACTTCAAGAAAGGCATGAAGAACTTCCTTAGAGAAATGCAGGAAAACATAAATAAACCAGTAGAAGCCTACAGAGAGGAATCACAAAAATCCCTGAAAAAATTCAAGGTAAACACAATCAAACAGGTGAAGGAAATAAAAATGGAAATAGAAACAATAAAGAAAGCACAAAGGGAGACAACCCTGGATAGAGAAAACCAAAGGAAGAGACAAGGAGCCACAGATACAAGCATCACCAACAGAATACAAGAGACAAAAGAGAGAATTTCAGGAGCAGAAGATTCCATAGAAATCATCTACACAACTATCAAAGATAATTTAAATCTGAAAAAGCTACTGGTCCAACACATACAGGAAATTCAGGACTCAATGAGAAGATCAAACCTAAGGATAATAGGTATAGAAGAGAGTAAAGACTCCCAGCTCAACGAAATCATAGAAGAAAACTTCCCTAAGCTAAAGAAAGAGAGTCCCATAAACATACAAGAAGCCTACAGAACTTCAAAGAGATTGGACCAGAAAAGAAACTCCTCCCGTCACATAATAGTCAAAACAGCAAATGGACAAAATAAAGAAAGAATATTAAAAACAGTAAAGGAAAAAGGTCAAGTAACATATAAAGGCAGACCTATCAGAATCACACCAGACTTCTCACCAGAGACTATGAAAGCCAGAAGATCCTGGACAGATGTCATACAGACCCTAAGAGAACACAAATGTCAGCCCAGGTTACTGTATCCTGCAAAACTCTCAATTAACATAGATGGAGAAACCAAGATATTCCATGACAAAACCAAATTTACACAATATCTTTCTACAAATCCAGTGCTACAAAGGATAATAAATGGTAAAGCCCAACATAAGAAGGCAAGCTTCACCCTAGAAAAGGCAAGAAACCAATCGTCTTGGCAACAAAACAAAGAGAAGAAAAGCACACAAACATAATCTCACATCAAAATGTGAATATAACAGGAAGCAATAATCACTATTCCTTAATGTCTCTCGACATCAATGCTCTCAACTCCCCAATAAAAAGACATAGATTAACAAATTGGATACACAGTGAGGACCCTGCATTCTGCTGCCTACAGGAAACACACCTCAGAGACAAAGACAGACACTATCTCAGAGTGAAAGGCTGGAAAACAACTTTCTGAGCAAATGGTCTGAAGAAGTAAGCAGAAGTAGACATTCTAATATGGAATAAAATCGATTTTCAACTAAAAGCCATCAAAAAAGATAAGGAAGGACACTTCATATTCATCAAAGGAAAAATCCACCATGAAGAACTCTCAATCCTAAATATCTATGCTCCAAATACAAGGTCATCTTCATACATAAAAGAAATCTTACTAAAGCTCAAAACACACATTGCACCTCACACAATAATAGTAGGAGATTTCAACAACCCACTCTCATCAATGGACAAATCATGGAAACAGAAATTAAACAGAGACATAGAGAGAGTAAGAGAAGTCATGAACCAAATGGACTTAACAGATATTTATAGAACATTCTATCCTAAAACAAAAGGATATACCTTCTCACCACCTTATGGTACTTTCTCCAAATTTGACCATATAATTGGTCATAAAACAGGCCTCAACAGATACAGAAAGATAGAAATCATCCCATGTGTCCTCTCTGACCACCACGGGCTAAAGCTGGTCTTCAATAACAATAAGGGAAGAACACCCACATATACATGGAAGTTGAACAATACTCTACTCAATGATAACCTGGTCAAGGAAGAAATAAAGAAAGAAATTAAAGACTTCTTAGAATTTAATGAAAATGAAGGTACACCATACCCAAACTTATGGGACACAATGAAAGCTGTGCTAAGAGGAAACCTCATAGCTCTGAGTGCCTGCAGAAAGAAACAAGAGAGAGCATATGTCAGCAACTTGACAGCACACCTAAAAGCTCTAGAACAAAAAGAAGCAAATACACCCAGGAGGAGTAGAAGGCAGGAAATAATCAAACTCAGAGCTGAAAACAACCAAGTAGTAACAAAAAGGACCATAGAAAGTATCAACAGAACCAAAACTTGGTTCTTTGAGAAAATCAACAAGATAGATAAACCCTTAGCCAGACAGATAACCCCTGTTTCAGAGAGGACACAGAGATTGTGTCCAAATTAACAAAATCAGAAATGAAAAGGTAGACATAACTGCAGAATCAGAGTGAAAGATCCCCGAAGAGAGAGACCCTTACTCAAGTCTCGGGAAGTCGCGGACCCCAGACACTGAGAGACCATTTTGGATGTAATAAGCAAAGGCAACGTTTATTACGGAGATCTATTACGGAGATCTACCGGCCGACACGTATCCCACGGAGGAGAGAGAGGTGTCGACCCCAAGTGGCTGGGAGAAGGGCTTTTTAAAGGAAGAAGTCACAAGCTCCAGGAGATGAGGGGATGTCAAAAGGAAATACCAAAAATGTCACAGGGGGAAACTCTCAAACTCACAAGGATTGTTCTTAAGACTCTAGGGTTTGAATGAGGGGAAAGGTCAAGCATTCTCCTGAGAACAGATCCCGACCGTCCTTTAGGGTAAATGTTTGTCAGAGTTGATGAGGCATCTGCATCTGAAACACATCTGGCTGGGCTTGGCCACCAGTTTCCTGGAATACTCTCTGCAGGACACAATGGCTGGAGGGTACAAAGGGGACTTGCACAAACATCACAGGGGCAGAACAAAACCCATTACTCATTTACTCAGTCTGATGATAAGTGGAGGGTCAGTGTCTCTGAACCAGTTCTCCTGCATTTTTAACACTCTGTCTTCCGGAGTCAGATCCTGTTGCTGAGTTTTGAGCTAATTTAAAACTCTACCTTTCAAGAGGAAATTCAAAAAATCATCAGATCCTACTACAAAAGTCTATATTCAACAAAACTTGAAAATCTGCAGGAAATGGACAACTGCCTAGACAGATACCAGGTACTGAAGTTAAATCAGGAACAGATAAACCATTTAAACAACCCCATAACTCCTAACGAAATAGAAGCAGTCATTAAAGGTCTCCCAACCAAAAAGAGCCCAGGTCCAGACAGGTTTAGTGCAGAATTCTATCAGACCTTCATAGAAGACCTCATACCAATACTATCCAAACTATTCCACAAAATTGAAACAGATGGAGCATTACCGAATTCCTTCTATGAAGCCCCAATTACTCTTACACCTAAAACACAAAGACCCAACAAAGAAAGAGAAATTCTGACCAGTTTCCCTTGTGAATATCGACGCAAAAATACTCAATAAAATTCTGGCAAACCGAATCCAAGAACACATCAAAACAATCATCCACCATGATCAAGTAGGCTTTATCCCAAGCATGCAGGGATGGTTGAATATAAGGAAAACCATCAACGTGATCCATTATATAAACAAACTGAAAGAACAAAACCACATGATCACTTCATTAGATGCTGAGAAAACATTTGACAAAATTCAAAACCCCTTCATGATAAAAGTCCTGGAAAGAATAGGAATTCAAGGCCCATACCTAAACATAGTAAAAGCCATATACAGCAAACCAGTTGCTAACATTATACTAAATGGAGAGAAACTTGAAGCAATCCCACTAAAATCAGGGACTAGACAAGGCTGCCCACTCTCTCCCTACTTATTCGATATAGTACTCAATGTCCTAGCCAGAGCAATCGGACAGTGAAAGGAGATCCAAGGGATACAGATTAGAGAGGAAGGAGTCAAAATATCACTATTTGCAGATGATATGATAGTATATTTAAGTGATCCCAAAAGTTCCACCAGAGAACTACAAAACCTGATAAATACCTTCAGCAAAGTGGCTAGGTATAAAATTAACTCAAATAAATCAGTAGAGAAACAAGGTGAGAAAGAAATTAGGGAAACGACACCCTTCATAATAGTCCCAAATAATATAAAGTACCTCGATATGACGTTAACCATGCAAGTGGAAGATCTGTATGATAAAAACTTCAAGCCTCTGAAAAAAGAAATTGAAAAAGACCTCAGAAGATGGAAAGATCTCCCATGCTCATGGATTGGCAGGATTAATATAGTAAAAATGGCCATTTTACCAAAAGCAATCTACAGATTCCATGCAATCCCCACCAAAATAACAATCCAATTCTTCAGAGAGTTAGACAGAACAATTTGCAAATTCATCTGGAATAACAAAAAACCCAGGATAGATAAAACTATCCTCAACAATAAAAGGACTTCAGGGGGAATCACTATCCCAGAACTCAAGCAGTATTACAGAGCAATAGTGATAAAAACTGCATGGTATTGGTACAGAGATAAGCAGATAGACCAGTGGAACAGAATTGAAGACCCAGAAATGAACCCACACACCTATGGGCACTTGATTTTTGACAAAGGAGCCAAAACCATCAAATGGAAAGAAGATAGTGTTTTCAGCAAATGGTGCTGGTTCAACTGGAGGTCACTATGTAGAAGAATGCATATCGATCTATGCTTGTCACCCTGTACAAGCTTAAGTCCAAGTGGATCAAGGACCTCCACATCAAACCAGATACACTCAAACTATTAGAAGAAAAAATGGGGAAGCATCTCCAACACATGGGCACTGGGGAAAATTTCCTGAACAAAACACCAATGGCTTATGCTCTAAAATCAAGAATCGATAAATGGGATCTCATAAAACTGCAAAGCTTCTGTAGGGCAAAGGACACTGTGGTTAGGACAAAACGTCAACCAACAGATTGGGAAAAAGATCTTTACCAACAGATAGAGTGCTTATATCCAAAATATACAAAGAACTCAAGAATTTAGACAGTAGGGAGACAAATAACCCTATTAAAAAATGGGGTTCAGAGCTAAACAAAGAATTCACAGCTGAGGAATGCCGAATGGCTGAAAAACACCTAAAGAAGTGTTCGACATCTTTAGTCATAAGGGAAATGCAAATCAAAACAACCCTGAGATTTCACCTCACACCAGTCAGAATGGCTAAGATCAAAAACTCAGGTGACAGCAAATGCTGGCGAGGATGCGGAGAAAGAGGAACACTCCTCCATTGTTGGTGGGGTTGCAGACTGGTACAACCATTCTGGAAATCAGTCTGGAGGTTCCTCAGAAAATTGGACATTGAACTGCCTGAGGATCCAGCTATACCTCTCTTGTGCATATACCCAAAAGATGTCCCAACATATAACAAAATCATTACTCCACTATGTTCATACAGCCTTATTTATAATGGCCAAAGCTGGAAAAGAACCCAGATGCCCTTCAACAGGGAATGGATACAGAAAGAAAATGTGATACGTCTACACAATGGAATATTACTCTGCTATCAAAAACAATGACATTATGAAATCCATAGGCAAATGGATGGAACTGGAAAATATCATCCTGAGTGAGGTAACCCAATCACAGAAAAACACACAGGGTATGCATTCATTGATAAGTGGCTATTAGCCCAAATGCTTGAATTACCCTAGATGCACAGAACACGTGAAACTCAAGAAGGATGACCAAAATGTGAATGCTTGACTCATTCTTTAAAAGGGGAACAAGAATACTCTCGGGAGGGAATAGGGAGGCAATGTTTAGAGGCAGAAGGAACACCCATTCAGAGCCTGCCCCACATGTGGCCCATACATATACAGCCACCCCATTAGATAAGATGGATGAAGCAAAGAAGTGCAGGCCAACAGGAACCAGATGTAGATCTCAACTGAGAGACACAGCCAGAATACAGCAAATATGTCATTGAATGCCAGCAGCAAACCACTGAACTGAGAGCAGGATCCCGTTGAAGGAATCAGAGAAAGGACTGGAAAGAGCTTGAAGGGGCTTGAGACCCTATATAAGCAACAATGCCAACCAATCAGAGCTTCCAGGGACTAAGCCACTGCAAAGACTATACATGGCTGACCCTGGGCTCCAACCTCATTGGTAGCAATGAATAGCCTGGTAAGAGCACCAGTGGAAGGGAAGCCCTTGTTCTGCCAAGACTGAACCCTAGTGAACGTGATTGTTGTGGGAGGCCGTAATTGGGGGAGATGGGAGGGAACACCCATATGATGGTTAGGGGAAGGGCTTGGGGATGTTGGCCTGGAAACCAGGAAGGGGAATAAAAATCGATATGTAAATAAGAAATACTCAAGTTAATAAAGATAAAAAAACAGAAAAACAAAACAAAACAAAAAAACTATTGTTCTTATTTCATAGACTTGAATTTTTACAAGGGTATAAACCTTAAAGACTGCATTCTGTCTTTAAATCAAAAACAGTAAATCATATATAAGCTTAAATGCAAACATCACAGTAAACCAATAAAATTATTACAGCAGCTCTGTACTATTAGCCTTACAAAATTACCTCGTTGTCATGTATCTGCTGCCATGGCATATATGGGAGGCCCCATATTAGGACATAAAAAGGGTATAAATCCTACTATAGAAAAATCTCTAGCCATTCCTTGAATTCTCCACCTTCTAACTCCCCTAGCTTATTAATGTTTGCCCATAAAATGAACTGAATTATACAAGATCTCAACTCTTTTGTGAAGCTCGTATCCACCCATTGTTCTTGGGTGTATACTACTATCTTTTCCTTAAGCATCCCTGAAAGACATACTTAATTCTTAATTACTTCTTTACTCTTAGCAATAAACCCTAAGTTTGCTTCCTGCCCTGTGCCTGTCTGATGATTAACAGACCTACTTTGATTGACTCTTAAGTAGAGGGCCATGTTATGTCTGTTCTTTAACAACTTTGGTTAGAAAGTAGTCTTTGACCTTCACATAGTTGTGACTGTCATGTCTCTCCCCTAGATCTAAGTTATAAATCTGAAAAATGTATTTATAAAAAATAGTCATGCCCGCAGCTATATAGTGAATTTGAACTCAGCCTGGGCTAAATGTGACCCTGTCTCAGAACAAAAAGGTCAAGCATTACAAAGAAGTAACCTTCCCTAGATGGATCTCACGAGAGCCCTAACACCTCCACTTTGCTCTCTAGGTCTAATCTGAAGCTCTCCTTTTACAAGCTATTTTAAATTTTATGGTGGGGCAATTGTGATATTTCTCATTTTACATGTTATTTCAAATCCAAAGTAGATGCAATTGTGATATTTTCTTCATTTACCTGTTACAATTTTTCACTTGCTGATTTCCTGTGCTAACTTCTCCATATGAAGTGGGAACAGAAGCTGATTTTTCCAGTAAAAGACTTCAACACTACTGATCTAGCTTTCCAGCAACAGGGATAGAAACTAAATCTTTAAGTGGCACTTTATTCGTAAGAGGAAGAATATATGAAGGCAGCATGGTGACACTCTAATAACTGACTTCATCTCAACTCTTGTAAGGAGAGTGGTCACAAAGAGTAGGAACATGAATAAAGACATTCAATCATTTTGGAGATCAAGTTTTGCCTCTGGTCAGATGGTCAACAACATTTCTGAGACATATGATGCATGTATTTCTCTTGTTGTCATCCATTGCACCCTCTGTCTCATTCTGTGGATGTACAGGCCATTCTGGAAATGCTGTCTACTTGGTGTCTGCTCATATCAACCTTATATTCCCCCTGAACCATGTCAACTTGATACAGGATTGTCTCAGAACAAACCAACCATTTACAGTGTGCACTGCCATGTTATTAATAACATACACATGCAGATTCTTTTCTATAACATGGAGCACGATGTGTCTCATATAGAAAAGAAAGTGCCTCTATCATTCCTTCATGTCCATGTCATACTTGACTACATATCTAGTAATACTAACATATGCTCAAATTCTTTTCTAAAGCATACAATAAGATTATGCTTTTAGTAGACCAGATGTCTCTGAGAAGAACAGTTAGTAATGTTGAGTTTTCTCCACTTTTCATTTATGTAATCCAGCCAATATACTTGAATCCCTTGCTTAACCATGGTCTACACTGTGTTACCTTTCACTCCATTTGGCTACAGTAAGTTAATAGGAAGTAAAGTCCAGAATCTGTGGAATAGAAATGTAGAGTCCTCCAAAAAGGAAGCAAGGGAGTGGATAGTTGTAAAAAGCAATATAATAAACCATATCTTAACATGCCTAAAGATTGCAAAGCCAAATCCTGTTATCAGGTGCCCGCAGCTCAGTATCTTAATGGCATTATCATAGTCCCTGCTTATTGTCCAAGTGAGATAACTCACACAGGGGAAAGTTCCTCTGAGGAAGTCTGTGTGTAGTGCTTTTATCCTTCCATTTAATTGCAAAGATTTGTGTGTTATCAGCATGCTATTTTGAAAGAACATTAGAGAAACTGAAATATTTTTTAAAGAAAAATTAATAGCTTCTTGCTTTCTATATTATTACAACGTACACTGCTAAAAGCTCCAATAAGGCAGAGAGGGAAGGTCTTCTAACCAAAGAGTTTTAGGACAAGTTCAGAGAATCACATACTTTTAGATCCTTTTTGTAGTACCCTAATTACTTTCCTATTTACATTCCAAGTGCTACTGTATTGAAATCAAATTCAAATTCAGATTATGGCCTCTGCATAAGTCTGAGACACGAACCTGTGATTATTGTTAGAAATGGCCCTTGGAGAAATGTAAAGCCTCTGTTGTGCTGCCTAAAAAGGGCGGGGGAGGGGGAGATATTCCTTTGATCCATAGAGAGAACAAGCAGGACTAAAATGCCTATGGCAGTAGGAAGCCAAGATTCTAAAGAAGAGTCTAAGAAGGTCATTTGTTTGACTATTCCATCACCATCACTGGATCAATTTGATGTTAATGTTTAATTCAGAGTGCCCATTTTGCTAGGCAAACTAGAAGTCCTGCTGCTATCTTTTTTTTTTTTAAATTCAGCTTTCCACAATAGCTTTTCCTTTAACTGGAGTCTGTACTGTTCCTAGACTCCAATCCCCACCCATTTCTTTTCACTGCCTGTATCTTTTCTTCCAGGGTGGAATGTGACGACCTAACCACACAAGTTCATTGTGTTGCTAGCCAATCTCTCGCAAGTTCAGGGTTTCAGTCACACTACAGATGAGTATTCAGAAACGCCACATTACTGAACTAGAAAGTGAGAGTTGACAGGGGAATCCAGCTTCAAAGGTACAAGTGAAGCTTGAAAATTTCATTGAGAGTTATACATGTTCATTCAGATATTGGAATGTAAGGACAGATGCTATCAAGTTATGGTCAATCTTTAATAAACAAGACATTTATTCAATTTCAGTATCTGATTCATAGGTTGAGGGAAGAAGATAAGCAAGTATAGAAGAACAAAGAAAAATAGTGCGTTTCTGTTTAAGAATGTGTTTAAGAAATCAATTCAAACATTGGCAAATACTCTTAGCAGTACTGAATTTTAAAATCAAGAGCCTAAATATTTAAAACCTCTAACAGCATATTGATCCCAGAATGTGAGTCTGACATTATAAGCCTGTTTGTTTGTTTGTTTGTTTGTTTGTTTGTTTTGAAACAACATTAAGAGTCACTGTTTAGGATTCGCCTTGTGTACTATGCTTGAGCAAAGGATATCAAACCAGAGGCACCAATGCTAATGCTTCTTAATGAAACTTAATTTGAAATGGGTCAATTTCATTAAAAGGAACTCTGGATTTCAATGTAATAAGGACATTGTGTTTGCTTTAACCTCATGAAAATCGTTTGGAAGCTACCAGTTCATGCTTAGTTTTGTCTCTGCTTTTCTTACATCCTTTCTGCTTAGGTAACCTAACATTTTTTGCTCAATCAGAGCAATCATTCATTCTGCACAATGAATTTCCACCTGGCTCTAGAATTACAAGTTGAAACAAACCAAATCTCTAAACTAAATTTATTGTAATTTTGTCTTTTGCATGTGATTCAAAATTAATAATCTTTTAAAATAACTTCACAGAAGGAAGTCATGTCCTCAAGTAAGTTGCCATAGACATAGGTACCCCTCTAACACAAAGACAATTAAGGAGAAAATCAAAATCCTCATTTTCATAGGTAGTTAGGAAATGAGGAAACCCTATTAGGTTTATAGAAGGGGAAAAAGAAAGTGAGCAAGTTTAAGAGAAAGGCATTGAATCTGATAGTCCTTTGTGCATGAACTTTATTAATCTTGCAGGTACTATAGTGGGGATCTAAAAGTACAAAGCTTCATATCAACCAGACAACAGAGAAGACTTAGAAGGTACAAGTGAGGGTTGGGGATTTAGCTCAGTGGTAGAGCGCTTGCCTAGCAAGCGCAAGGCCCTGGGTTCAGTCCCCAGCTCCGAAAAAAAGAAAAGAAAAGAAAAGAAAAAGAAAAAAAAAAAGAAGGTACAAGTGAAACCCCAAATACTCTTTTGGGTTTCTGAAGGATGGGCAGGTCCTGGACTTCAGAGAAGATGTATTAGCTTATGTGTTTTCCAGAGACACTGGAAACATTTGAAAACTCAAGGCCCACCAGACAGAGGCTTTGGGTTGTTTGACCATGTAAAGGGTGTCTTCTTACACCCTCAGTGACAGAGGTTAGGCAGGTTTTCTGCCCTACCTTGATCCCTATCTTCTTGGGATCTTGTTACCTTTATTACCTGGGAAGCTTTTGTTTTTAAAAAATTCCTTGAGAGTTGATAAACACTAGGCCATCAGCTCTAAATCCCATGTTTCTGTACTGGACACCAACCAGCTATCTGGTCACGCGTTAGCACAGACCTAGCAACTCATGTTTTTCCTGTCCCCTCCCACTCCAGCAGACACAAAAGACAGGGACACTCCTTTTATTTGATCTAATTCAAGCTCTTGGTGCACAAAATCAAACAAACCGAAATGCTGTGAGCACCTTTCAGAGGAGGGCCATGATAACTCAGAATAACTAAGGAACTAGTTCTTACAGGATCTCACAGTGACTGATGATATGGGTGAAAATGACCCCCATAAGCCCATAGTGAGTGGCACTATTAGGACGAATGGCCTTCTTGGAGTAGGTGTTGCCTTTTTGGAGTAGATATGTTACAGTAGGTGGGCTTTGAGTTTTCAAATGCTCAAGCCAGGCCCAGTGTCTCTGTCTCTTCCTGCTGCCTGCTGATACAGATGAACTCTCAGCTCCTCCAGCACCATGTCTGGTGCATGTGGCCATGCTACCTAACATGACAGCAATGGACTAAACCTCTGATCTTTAAGCTAGACCCAATCAAATGTTTTCCTTTATAGGAGTTGCCATAGTCATGGTGCCTCTTCAGAGAAGTAGAAACCCTAACTAAGACAATGACCTATGTTTGGAAAGAAGGGATTAAAAAGAGTCTCTGTTCACACCCATGTCATCCAACCAGGAGTAGAGCTTTGAGAGTATAGTATATTTTTGTGTGTTTCAATCAGCTTATTCAGAAAACTCAAGGACTTAGCAGAAGTGTACAGAAATTTGAGGTACCACATCATTTCAGCCTTGCTGACTACTATTGTGGAAGAGAAAATATTTTCTACTCTTTTAAGAATTTGAATTAGGGTGCTGTAAACTGACAATAGAAAGAAAGATTAGCAAGAGAAAACATTTTTTAAAAGAAATCCCTCAAATGTGCATATGAGAGTTCACAGAAAATGTTAAGAGTTGAGGGTTAATAAACTACCTTCCACTCCACTCCGCACTGGTCCATCGTAATGGCAGAGAAGTGAAAGAGAGATGGGTTATTAGAGCTAAATGAAAAACTTTAGGAAATCTCTGTGGGACTTTTAGAAAAGAGATGGAAAATATGATAGTGTAATAACAATGACTGCTTAGGTATGAAGTCAACGTGGCCCCATGATGTGTTCTTTATTCCTGGTTGTTCAAGATGACAATTGAATTCCTTTTGGAAGTACTACTTTCAGACAACTAAAAGATTTTGTGAACTCAGATGATGCCATTTGCTCACCATGAGTTTTATGTCATAGCAATATATTCTGGGCCCTTGTGGCATGCTGTATAATTGCTACTCAGAGTACCATCTGCAAAACAACAGCAACAGGGGATTTTAGAAGAGAATAATATCAGAACTGACTCTTGAACTGCTGAATCAAAATCTGAATTTTTTCAAATTCCCTGGTAATTTACAGAACACCAAAAATTTAAGATCCTTCAAGATACCTCATTCCATCAACTTCAAATGCCAATGCTAGCCTGCCAAGATGAAGATTTTTGTTCATTTGTTATAGTTGTCACATCTATACTCTGACAACACTCCTCTTCCACTTTGTTCTGTCCCATTGACCTAAAACCCAATCACATGGCATGCTACCCTTACCCAGTTCTTACCCACTAGCTTCCAAGGCTTTCCCACTCCTTGACCCAGCCAGGACCTCATCAAATCCCTTGTCAAATCTAAGGTTCTAACTGAGTTATGTAATGTAACTGAGTAATGGAGTTACTCACCACTGTAGCTTAAATGTGTTTACATCTACTGTCCTAGTTAGTTATATTTTCAACTTGACACAAGCTAGAATCATCTGGGAAGAAGGACATCAAGTGAGAAAATGCTTCCATCAGACTGTCTTTTCAGTAGGTATATTTTCTTGATTAAATATTTATATGGGAAAGCACAGTCCACTGGGAGTGGAGCTACCTCTGGGCAGATAGTTCTGGTCTGTATGTGAAAGCAAATTGATCAAGCCACAAGAAACAAGTCAATTAGCAGCATCCATCCATGTTCTTTGCTTCATTCCCTATTTCCAAATTTCTGCCTTGAGTTCCTGCCTTGGCTTCATGATGAACTGTGATCTGTTAGCCAAAAAAAACCCTTTCCTTCCCAAGTTGCTTTTGGTCACAAGATTTATCACAACAACACAGAACCCTAATTAGAACATCAATCTTGCCCACAGAGAGTTAACTGATATAGAAAAGGTCTGTTATACACTTAAAAGTTAAGGCTGATGTACATGGTCATTTCTCAAACTCCTTAGGGGTTTCTCAATTGATTTTCTCTGATCCATTAAACAACTCATATATGTCAATCACTTACTGAATAAATTCAAAGATGTTTGCATTTTGACTGGTACTAGCTCAACTGAAAGACTAATAACTGCAGGATTTGAATTTCATATACCTTAGGGGACATGCTAAACAAGCAGGGAGTGAGGTTGGGGGAGATTTTTTAGTACATTCTAAGGATAGCTTGTTATCCTGCCTATGGACAAAGATTAGCCATTTCTTTTGAATTTAGGAAATAGAGTTGCTCTCTTAGGTTTACAAATGTGTTCCTGATTCATTGAACAGCCTGAATTTATGGCTTGAAAGCACTTATGTCCTTTTCCTCTTCCTAGTATGGCAGAGAAGACAAGAAATCTAACAGGAAGAAGAAAGAAGAAGAAGAAGAAGAAGAAGAAGAAGAAGAAGAAGAAGAAAAAGAAGAAGAAGAAAAAAAAAGAAGAAGAAGAAGAGAAAGAAGAAGAAGAAGAAGAAGAAGAAGAAGAAGAAGAAGAAGAAGAAGAAGAAGAAGAAGAAGAAGAAGAAGAAGAAGAAGAAGAAGAAGAAGAAGAAGAAGAAGAAGAAGACGACGACGACGACGACGACGACGACGACGACGACGACGACGACGACGACGACGACGACGACGACGACGACGACGACGACTGATTCTTATCTCCGGCCTATCCGGCCTATGTGGTTTATAAATTGAAGAAAGTGTAAATAACTCCTCCTTTAGGAAGAATGTAAATTTTTTCTACTTTGCTATCAAAAAGAAATCATAAAAAAATCTGAAGCATCTTTACTATCTCTGTAAATATTTGTTGATTGCCTAAGTAGCAGTTATTCAAAACTTTTTTCCTTATTAACAGGTTCTATCATATTCTGGAGCAGTCTCTTTGCTGAGTGGAGTTACCCTAATTACCAGCATTACTGGGAAGTCCTACTTGGCTTAAATGAAATATCTGTATCAGTGCTTAGATCCAAAAGAAAATTATAGTTTAGTTCTAGCCAACTAGTGTACAAGAGATTTCTGGCCACTAAGTGCTTGTTAAGATGTAGAGCAAGAGAGTCTGAACTAGTGCCCTACAGAGATCTTGAGTGCTGAGTCTGCACCCACTCCCATAACACCTAGAGGAAGCCCAATTCCAAGCTGCTCTAACACTCTTAGGATCAGAATTGAGAAGGCCACAGCAACTGCCCCAACACCAGGAGTAACTGGGACCCCCAGGATCTAGGGATGCATGAACCCCCACGCAGTCAGTGGCACTAGTTCCTTCTGGTCTGAACAAGTGCCCAGAGCAGATGAGCACTGGCTCCTCACCAACTAAAACAACACCCAGAGGAAGATGGACTCCCAGGTCCTTTAACACACCCAGGATCAGAGGTCTCTGAAATGCCCAGGATCACAGGATCACAGAATCACAGGATCACAGACGAAGCTTGACTCCCAGGAGATTGGACACAACCAAGATTTAAGGATCACAGGATACCAGAATAATAGGACACAGAAACAGCTGGATCGTGAGGCATTCTGACAAAATCAGGATTACAGGAGGGACAGGATGCAGAGACAGCAAGGTCAGGTAGCACTACAAATAACCAGATGGTGAAAGGCAAGCAGAAGAACATAAGCAACAGAAACCAAGGCTACATGGCATCATCAGAACCCAGTTCTTCTACTACAGCAAGTATCCATCACACTGAAAAGCAAGATGTGGACTTAAAATCTGATGATGATGAGAGAGAACTTTAGGGAGGACATAAATAACTCCCTTAAAGAAATACAAAAGAACACAGGTAAACAGGTAGAAGTCCTTAAAGAGGAAACACAAATTCCCTAAAAGAATTACAAGACAACACAGACAAACAGGTGAAGATATTAAATAAAATTATCCAGGATCTAAAACTGAAAATAGAATCAAAAAAGAGATAACCTTGGAGATTAAAAAAAAAACTAGGAAAGAGATCAGGAGTCATAGTCTTAGATACAAACATCACCAAAAGAATACAAGAGATAGAAGAGAGAATCTCAGGAACAGAAGATACCATAGAAAACACCGACATAATAGTCAAAGAAAACAAAAAATACAAAAAGCTCCTAACCCAAATAATCCAGGCAATCCAGCAAAAAATGAGAAGACCAAACCTAAGGATAATAGGTGTAGACAGTAAGTATCTTCAACAAAATTATAGGAGAAAACTTCCCAAACCTAAAGAAAAAAATATCCATGAACATATAAAGAAGCTTATAGAACTCCAAATAGACTGACCATAAAAGAAACTCCTTCTGTCACATAATAATCAAAACACCAAATGCACAAAACAAACATATTAAAACAGTAAGGAAAAAAAAAAAAAAAGAACAAGTAACATATAAAAGGCAGACCTATTAGAATTACACCAGACTTTTAACCAGAGACTATGAAAGTCAGAAGATCCTGCACAGATGTCATACAGACCCTAGGAAAACATAAATGCCAGGCCAGGCTATTATACCCAGCAAAATTCTCAATTAACAGAGATGGAGAAACCAAGATACACCATGACAAAACCAAATTTATACAATATCTTCACAGAAATTCAGCCCTACAAAGGATAACAGATGGAAAACTCCAATACAAGGAGGGAAACTACATGGTATAAAAAAGCAAAAAAGTAATCTTCTTTAAAAAAACCCAAAGAAGATACCAACACAAACAAAATTCCACTTCCAACAACAAAAATAACAGAAAGCAACAAATCACTTTTCCTTAATATCTCTCAAAATCAATGAACTCAATTCCTCAATAAAAAGACTTAAATAGGACCCAGCATTTTGCTGCACACAGGAAACATACCTCAGTGTCAAACACAGACACTCACTCAGAGTAAAAGGTTGAAAAAAATTCCAAGCAAATGATCCTAAGAAACAAGCTGGAGTAGACATTATAATATCAAATAAAATCAACTTTCAAACAAAAGAGATCAAAAAAGACAGGGAACACACCTCATACACATCAATGGAAAAATCTACCAAGATGAACTTTCAGTTCTGAACATCTATGTTCCAAATGCAAGAGAAACTTCACTAAAACTAAAAGCACACATACCACCTCACACAATATTACTGGGAGAGTTCACCACCATACTCTCATCAATGGACAAATCATGGAAACACAAACTACATAGAGACACAGTGAAACTAACAGAAGTTATGAACCAAATGGATTCAATGGATATTTATAGAACATTTCATCCTAAAGGTAAAGAATATACCTTCTTCTCAAGGTATGTTTTCCAAAATTGACCATATAATCGATCACAAAACAGGCCTAAACAAATACAAGAAGATTGAAATAATCCCTTGTATCCTGTCAAATCACCACAGGTTAAGGCTGTTCTTCAATAACAACAAAACAGAAAGCCCACATACCCAGAGAAGCTGAACAATGCTCTAGTCAATGATAATTTGGACAAGGAAGCAATAAGGAAAGAAATTAAAGACATTTTGAATTTAGTGAAAATGAAGGCACAGCATACCAAAACTTATGGGACACAAAGAAAGCAGTGCTAAGAGAAAAACTCATAGTTTTGAGTGCCTCCAAAAAGAAACTGGAAAGAGCATTCATTAGCAGCTTAACAGTACACCTGAAAGCTCTAGAACAAAAAGCATCAAATACACCCAAGAAGAATAGAAAGCAGGAAATAATCAAACTCAGGGCTGAAACAACCAAGTAGAAGGAAGCACAAACTATACAAAGAATCAACAAAACCAAGAGTGGGTTCTTTGAGAAAATCAGTAAGATTGATAAAGTCTTAACCAGACTAGCCAGAGGGCACAGAGAGTGTATCCAAATTAACAAAATCAGAAATGAAAAGGGAGATGTAACAACAGAAACTGAGAAAATTTTAAAGAAAAAATTATCAGATTCTACTACAAAAGCCTATATTCAAGAAAGCTGGAAAATCTGGATGAAATGGACAATTTTCTAGACAGATACCAGGTATTAAAGTTAAATCAGGATCAGATAAACTATCTAAACTGTCCCATAACTCCTAAAGAAATAGAAGAAGTCATTAAGTCTCCCAACTAAATAAAGCCCAGGACCAGATGGGTTCAGTGCAGAATTCTATCAGACTTCATAGAAGACCTAATATCAATACTCTTTAAACTATTCCACAAAATAGAAATAGAAGGAACACTACCCAATTCGTTCTATGAAGCCAAAATTATGTTTATACCTAAACGACACAAAGACTCAATAAAGAAACAGAACTTCAGACCAATTTCCCTTATGAATATTAATGCCAAAATACTCAATAAAATTCTCTCACCAAATCCAAGAGTACATCAAAACGATCATCCATTAGGATCAAGTAGGCCTTATCCCAAAGGATGCATGGACGGTTCAATATATGTAAATCCACCAACTTAATCCACTATGCAAACAAACTCAAAGAAAAAAAACCCACATGATTAGCTCACTAGATGGTGAGAAAGCATTTGACAAAATTCTACACCCCTTCATGATAAAAGTCTTCGAAAGATCAGAAATCAAGGACCATACTTAAGCACAGTAAAACAATATAGAGCAAACCATTAGCCAGCATCAAACTAAATGGAAAGAAACTTAAAGCAATCCCACTAAAATCAGGGACTACACAAGACTGCCCACTCTCTCCCTCTCTATTCAATATAGTACTTGAAGTCCTAGCTAGAGCAATGGACAACCAAAGGAAATCAAAAGGATACAAATTGGAAAGGAAGACGTCCAAAGATCACTGTTTGCAGATGTTATGATAGTATACTTAAGTGAACCCAAAAATTCAATCAAAGAACTAATAAGCCTGATAAACAACTTCAGGAAAGTGGTGGGTATAAAATTAACTCAAACAAGACAGTATCCTCCTTCTACTCAAAGGATAAACAGGCTGGGAAAGAAATTAGGGAAATGACAACCTTCACAATAGTCCCAAATAAAAACAAAACAAAACAAAACAAAACCAAAAAGAACAACAACAACAACAACAACAAAAAAACATGGTATGACTCCAACTAAGCAAGTGAAAGATCTGTATAACAAAAACTTCAAGTTGAAGATCTCAGAAGATGGAAAGAACTCCCATGCTCATGGATTGGCAGAATTAATATAATAACAATGGCCAACTTGACAAAAGCAATCTACAGATTCAATGCAAGCCCAATTAAAATTCCAACTCAATTCTTCATACAGTTAGAAAGGGCAATTTACAAATTCACTTGGAAAAAGAAAAAACCCAGGATAACAAAAACTATCCTGAACAATAAAAAATCTTCTGGGGGAATCACTATCCCTTACCTCAAGCAGTATTACAGAGCAGTAGTGATAAAAAAAAAACTTGTATGGTATTGGTACAGAGACGGGCTGGTAGATCAGTGGAATCGAATTGAATACCAAGAAATGGATCCAAATAGCTATGGTCACTTGATCTTTGACAAAAGAATTAAAACCATTCATTGGGGGAATAAAAGACAGCATTTTCAACAAATGGTGCTGGTTCAACTAGTGGTCATCATGTAGAAGAATGCAAATCGATCCATTCTTATTATCTTGTACAAAATGCAAGTCCAAGTGGACCAAGAACTTCCACTTAAAACCAGATACACTGAACCTAATAGAAGCAAAAGTGCTATAAAATCAAGAACCGACAAATGGGACCTCGCAAAATTGCAAAGCTTCTGTAAGGCAAAGGACACTGTCAGTAGGACAAAAATGGCAACCAACAGATTGGAGAAAGATCTTTACCAATCTGCATATACCCAAAAGATGCCCCAACATATAAAAAAGACACATGCTCCACTATGTTCATAGCAGCCTTATTTATAATAGCCAGAAGCTGGAAAGAACCCAGATGTCCTTCAACAGAGGAATGGATACAGAAAATGTGGTGCATCTACACAATGGAATATTACTCAGCTATCAAAAACAATGACTTTATGAAATTCATAGGCAAATGGATGGAACTGGAAAATATCATCCTGAGTGAGGTAACCCAATCACAGAAAAACACACAGGTTATGCGTTCATTGATAAGTGGATATTAGCCCAAATGCTCAAATTACCCTAGATGCACGGAACACATGAAACTCAAGAAGGATGACCAAAATGCGAATGCTTCACTCCTTCCTTAAAAGGGGAACAAGAATACCCTTGGCAGGAGGCAAAGTGTAGAAAAGAGGCAGAAGGAACACCCATTCAGAGCCTGCCCCACATGTGCCCCATATATATACAGCCACACAATTAGATACGATGGATGAAGCAAAGAAGTGCAGGCTGACAGGAACCGGATGTAGATCTCTCCTGAGAGAGTAGCCAGAATACAGCAAATACATGGGAATGCCAGCAGCAAAACCACTGAACTGAGAATAGGACCCTGTTGAAGGAATCAGAGAAAGGATTGAAAGACCTTGAAGGGGTTTGAGACCCCATATGAACAACAATGCCAACCAACCAGAGCTTCCAGGGACTAAGCCACTACCCAAAGACTATACATGGACTGACCTCATAGGTAGCAATGAATAGCCTAGTAAGAGCACCAGTGAAAGGGGAAGCCCTTGTTCTTGCCAAGACTGAACCCCCAGTGAAAGTGATTGTTGTAGGGAGGGTGGTTTAGAGGGGAGGATGGGGAGGGGAACACCCATAAAAAAGGGGAGAGGAAGGGGTTAGGGGGATGTTGGCCTGGGAACCAGGAAAGGGAATAACAATCGAAATGTAAATAAGAAATACCCAAGTTAATAAAGATGAAAAAAAAATTCTTTATATGTTAAAAAAAAAAAAGTGGTATAGCACTAAACACCGAACTCTCAACTGAGGAATATTGAATGGTCATGAAGCACCTAAAGAAATGTTCAACATCCTTAGTCATCTAGGACTTGCAAATCAAAATATACTTGAGATTCTACCTCACACCAGTCAAAATGGCTAAGATCTAAAACACAAGTGACAACAGATGCTGGTGAGGATGTTTAGAAAGAGGAACACTCCTCCATCATTGGTGGGATTGCAAACTGGTACAACCACTCTGGAAATCAGTCTGGAGGTTCCTTAGAAAATTGGACATTGTGCTACCTGAAGACCCAGCTATACCACTCCTGGGTATATACCCAAATGATGCTCCAACATATAACAAGGACACGTGTCTCACTATGTTCATAGCAGCCTTATTTATAATAGCCAGAAGCTGGAAAGATCCCAATGTCCTTCAACAGAAGAATGGGTATAGAATGTGTGGTACATTTACACCATGGTGTACTACTCAGTTATTGAAAACAATGACTTTATGAAATTCTTAGGCTAATGGTTGGAACTAGAGAATATTATCCTGAGTGAGGTAACCCAATCATAAAAAAAAGCACACATGATATTTACTCACTGACAAAATTTTCTTGAAGCTCATGAAAAAAAAGACAAAACTGTGGCTGTGTCAGTACTTCTTAGATGGGGGAAGAGAATAATTACAGGAAGAAATATGGAGACAAAATATGGAGCAGAGACTGAAGGAAAGGTCATTTACAGACTGCCACACATGGGGATCCATCCCATACACCAACACTATTGGAGATGCCAAGAGTTACATGCTGACAAGAGCCTTCTATAGCTATCTCCTGAGGGACTGTGCCTGAGCCTGACAAATACAGGGGCGGATGGTTATAGACAACCACTGGACTGAGAACGGGGTTGCCAGTGGAGGAGGTAGAGAAAGGACTGAGGTAGTTGAGGGGATTTGCAACCTCATAGGAAGAACAACAACATCAACCAACCAACCACCCTCAGAGCTCCCAGGTATTAAACCACCAAAGATTACACCCCTGGCTCTAGCTGCCTATGTAACAGAGGATAGTTCTTGTTAGGCATCAATGTGAGAAGAGGCCCTTGGTCCCATGAAGGCTTGATGTCCCAGCATAGGGGAATGCCAGGGCATGGAGGAGGGAAGGAGTTGGTGGTTGGGTGGTGAAGCACCCTCATGGAGTCAGGGGATGGGTGGATGGGATGGGATATTTCAGAAGGGGAAAGCAGGGAAGCAGATAACATTTGAAATGTAAATAAAGAAAACATATAATAAAAGAAAAGATAAAAGGAAAAAAAGAAAAAAATATTTTCAATTAAAAAAAAAAAGATGTATAGCAGGCAAATAACCTAAGCTAATCAAATAAAAGCAATGGCAAGACATTACCCAGAAATTGAAAGGAAGAAAGTTGCCTTTCTTGGCCTTATCCACACAGGAAAATTTGTAGGTCTACCTATTTCTAGAAACCTCTTATAGAACCGTCAATAATAGCACCATTGTCAGAAGTGTATAGAGACAAAATGAATATGACATTGAATTTTTATTTGCATGAGACTATAACTGCCCTTATTGTTTGCCCTGTCTTGTGTTGACTTTTCTGTTACTCTGAAAATGTAAACAGATAGGACTACATATATCCAACTCTTACAATATCATAATTATTTTCCTTTTGACCCTTTATAATGTACAGAACGGTAGCTTACCAAGAACGAGGATAAAAATAATGATTCTCAAACTTGTGTACAGAATGATTTTTGTATCTTATTATCTTTACCACCCGAATAGTTTGATGGATTGCTTTAAGATGGGGCTTTGTTTGCTTGCCTGCCTTATATTCTTATTTTCATGGTAAGATGACAGCTAGCAACTGGAAAATTAAAGCGGGACACTTCAATATAACAAATAAGCAAATTTCAACTCCTTAAATCTTAATGTTACTATCCCCAGGATGCTGTTGCTTCATTTAGACATGAACTGTAAGATTCTGGGGAAATTTTACTTACCTTGTGGTATCTAGGGAAATATATTAGTGAAAGATGTAACTTTCTGAGTTAATTTCAAGCAGCAAATGTTCACAAAGGCTTTATAGGTCCCAACATGACAATATATTCTCTAATCTCTTTTTTCTGATCTCTATCCCTTTGCCAATCACCATGACAACTCACACAGACATTAACTAAGAAACCTGGAAGGGATTCTTGTTCTATTGCATCTCCTTTCTTAGACATTCCACAAAATAATTAATAGTTTAGAATTTTCTGTGATGAAGCACTAGAGATTCTCAAGTTCAAAATTATACATGTCATATTTGATGGAGGAGGACATTCCTATGAAAACATTGAAATTCATAGAAATATGAAGATATAAGAGTGCTATACCCAAAGACCAGCTGCAGTAAAAGGGATAGAAGGAATTTTTATGCCAACATATGACCATCTATTTGGGGGAGGGGTATCAGAGGCATTACTCGACCTCAGAGAAGGAGAAAGAACTAAACAGACTCTGGCCTGAGTTTATTGTATTTTATTTTGTCTACTAGGCTTCTCTGTGACTAATATAAAATGCTTTTATCATTTGATCCCTGGCAAGTTCTTGGCAGCCTTTAACATTTAGTTAAAATGATGTGTAATCTTACAATTGGTATTTCTCTTCAGTGGCTACATATAGTATTTAGTTACTGAGTACCGTTTAACAAAAAATTGCAAAGCTCAGTGATATATACCAATAAACATATATTTAATATGAACAAGTCTAAAAATTGTTTAGGCAACTTTGTTTACAACTTTGGACATTAGGTTCACTAGAGATAGTTCTTCACTGCATTCCTATGCCAAGAAAGCCATGTCCTTCTCATGACATTGTTGAAAACAAGACTGAGAAAAGCAAATACATGTTATTTTTATTACTGACAAGACTTGGTACAGGTTTATTATTGCTTCTTTCATATTCCACTGTTCAAAGCAAGTGACACAGCAAAGCTAAACATCGATGAAGCAGAACACATCCTACTCAGAAGCATAAAATTCAGAGTTACATAACAGAACATGGATTTAGGAGAACGGAAGAATGGAAACAATGAAACAACGATGTAGTCTAGCATACAGACAACATTCAGGCTTTAAAGTAGGAAGGAGTTGTCAAGCTTGTTCTGTAAGGAAACAGTGAATGTTTTAGCTTTCTTTGTGAGCCACATAGCTACGCTGGCATTATATACAAAGCAGAACAGACCACATGTAAATGAGTGAGTGTGGCTATAATCTAATAAAATTCCATTATTTAACACTAAAATTTGAATTTCATGTAACTTTTATGCACAACACTATATTATTTTTATATATTCAACTACTTAAAAGAAAAGATATTTAGTTCATAGGTTGTATGAACACATGTGGTCGTCCAGATTTGTTGAACAGACCATAGTTTGCTTAGTAATATTCTAAAAGGTTATAGTAGACTTGTGAGTGGGTGGCCTCCCCATGTCACCTATAGAAAGACTGTGTACTCATACTGAAGCATGGTTTCTTTAGTGGCCCATTCTGTTTGGTGATGTCTTAGCCACAAAGTAACTCTTATCTCACCCTCAAATTCCTTAGCCCTAACCCAGTTAACCAATTGCTAGCATGCTGTCTTCTGCACTGTGTATATGGTTCCACATTCCCTAAGGGCAAGGCAGGCTAAGATGATCCAACCTTTATCTTCCCATTGCATGATCTATATGTGCTGATTTGAGCAGAATATTTTTACAGCATGTAATGTTGAGATTTAAATGGTTGGAACACCAAATCTTTAATTCTTGTGCATGTAATGGAGACCAGAGTGTCAGGTAAGCATTTCAGTTCTACTATAGTCATTTAAGAATTTGGTCTCCTATCTTGTAGTTCAACCTTCTAGAAGATCCTGCTAATATTCTTTACTGTACAGTCAAATGGGAAGAGTATGTCTTTGGATTAGCATTGCGTTGATGAAACACCATGACCAAAGCAACCTGTGGAAAACTAGGTTGCTTTCTTCAGTTCTTTTACACTTCCACATCACTATTCATTTTTTTTTTCTTTTTCTTTTTTTTCGGAGCTGGGGACCGAACCCAGGGCCTTGTGCTTGCTAGGCAAGCGCTCTGCCACTGAGCTAAATCCCCAACACATCACTATTCATTTTTAAAGGAAGTCAGGATAGGAGGTCAAACAAGGCAGGAACCTGGACACAGGGGCTGATTCAGAGCCATGGAGGAGTTCTTTGTATTGGCTTGCTCCTTATGGTGTGCTCAGCCTGCTTTCTTATAGAAGCCAGGATCACCAGCCCAGGGGTGACCCCACCCACAATGGACTGAGCTTTCCCCATCAATCATTATAAAAATGCCATACAGGCTTGTCTACAGCCTAATCTTATGAAGACATTTTCTCAATTGGAGTTTCCTCCACTCAGATGACTCTAGCTTACGTTAAGTTTGCATAGAACTAGCCAGCACATATCCACTTATCAGTGAGTGCATACCATGTATGTTCTTTTGTGACTGGGTTAGCTCACTCGGGATGACATTTTCTAGTTCCATCCATTTGCCTAAGAATTTCATGAAGCCATTGTTTTTAATAGCTGAGTAGTACTCCATTGTGTAGATGTACCATTTTCTGTGTCCATTCCTCTGTTGAAGGACATCTAGGTTCTTTCCAGCTTCTGATTATTATAAATAAGGCTGATATGAACATAGTGGAGCATGTGCCTTTGTTATGTGTTGGAGCATCTTTTGGGTATATGCCAAGGAGTGGTATAATAACTGGGTCCTCAGGTATTACTGTATGCAATTTTCTGAGGAACTGCCAGACTGATTTTCAGAGTGGTTGTACCAGCTTGCAATCCCACCAACAATGGAGGAGTGTTCCTCTTTTCCAAATCCTCAAAGAATTTCTGTCACCTGAGATTTTGATCTTTAATCATTCTGACTGGTATGAGGTGGAATCTCATGGTTATTTTGATTTGTATGTCCCTAATGACTAAAGACGTTGAACATTTCTTTAGGTGCTTCTCGGCCATTCAATATTCCTCAGTTGAGAATTCTTTGTTTAGCTCTGTATCCAATTTTTTTTGATTCTCCAGAGTCTAACTTCTTGCATTCTATCTATATTTTGGACATTAGCCATCTATTGGGTGTAGGATTGGTAACGATCTTTATCCAATATGTTGGTTGCCATTTTGTTCTATTGACAGTATCCTTTTCCTTATAGAAGATTTGCGATTTTATGAGGTCCCATTTATTGATTCTTGATCTTAGAGCATAAGCCATTGCTGTTCTGTTCAGGAAAATTTCCCCTGTGCCCATGTGTTCAAGGTACTCCACCACTTTCTCTTCTATTAGTTTGAGTGTATCTGGTTTTATGTGGAGGTCCTTGATCTACTTGGACTTGAACTTTGTATAAGGTGATAAGAATGGAACAATTTGCATTCTTGTACATGCTGACTGCCAGTTGAAACAGCACCATTTGTTGAAAATGCTATCTTTTTTCCACTGGATGGTTTTAGCTCCTTTGTCAAAGATCAAGTGACCTTGGGTGTTTGGGTTCATTTCTGGGTCTTCAATTCTGTTCCACCGATCTACCTGCCTGTCTCTGTAACAATACCATACAGTTTTTATCATTGTTGCTCTGTAAGACTGCTTGAGGTCAGGGATGACAATTCCCCAGAAGTTCTCTTATTGTTGAGAATAGTTTTAGCTATCCTGGGTTTTTGTTATTCCAAATGAATTTGCAAATTTCTCTTTCTAACTCTATGAAGAATTTTGATGGGGTTTGGAATACCCAAGATATAATTTACAGACCACATGAAGCTCAAGAAGAAGGAATGCCAAAATGTCCTTTACTCCTTTTCAGAAGGGGGAACAAAATACTCACAGGAAGAAATATAGAGACAAAATGTGGAGCACAGACTGAAGATAAGGCCATCCAGAGACTCCCCCAACCTGTGGATCAATACCATATACCATCACCAAACCCAGACACTATCGCAGATACCCAGAAGTGCATGCTGACAACAGCCTAAGAGGCTCTGCCAGAGTCTGACAAATACAGAGTTGGATATTCACAGCCAACCATTGGACTGAGAATGGAGTGCCCAATGGAGGAGTTAGAGAAAGGACTGAGGTAGCTGAGGGGGTTTGCAACCCCATAGGAAGAACAACAGTATCAACCAACCAGACCCCCAGAGTTCCCAGGGACTAAACCCCCAATCAAAGAGTACACATGGAGGGACCCATGACTCCAGCTGCATATGTAGCATAGGATGGCCTTGTAGGCCATCAATGGGACGAGAGGCCTTGGGGTCTGTGAAGGCTTGTTGCCCCAGTATAGGGGAATGCCAGGGCAAAGAGTACGGAGGGAGTAAGTGGGTGGGTGGAAGTAACCTCATAGAAACTGGGGAAAGGGAAGTTGCTGGAGGGAAACCAGGAAAGGGGATAACATTTGAAATGTAAATAAGGAAAATATACAATAAAAGAAAAAATCTAGCCAGCACAGACTAGATGAAAGGGTTTTATGGGCCAAGCCTAGAGCACATTCCTTTATATACATTCCAGTAGGAAGAAGCCTACTTACTGACTACATATAACAGCAAAGGAATCTGGAAAGGAGTGTATGATTTGAATGTACATTTTTTTATTTGTTTCAAGTGCACACCTTATATTCTTCATAGGTGACTAAAACTCTTAATGTCAACTGAATGTTAAGAGAAAAAAAAAAAACAGACTAGCATATAGCCAGCTACAGTAAATTCCATATTCCGCTCTTCCTTTGTGTTTTGAGGGTTATTCTAAGATTATTTTATGAACTGTGTCCTTCTCTGTGGCAAGCGCCTTTCATTGGATAAAAACAGACTTATTTTACTCAGACTGCTTCAGCTTTGCCCATCATTTGACAGTGTGCTTGCTCTTGGGAACCACAAAGGATTCACAGGCATGTTTTTGTTAGGTGGCTTTTTCCTCCACCCTCCACATGCGTTCTCCTGACCCCAGTGAGGCCTTACCTCTTCAGAAGATCTGTACTCACTCTTCGCTGAATCAGAATTAATGCCACTCACTGCTTGCCTGTTTGTGTTACCCGGCTCTGAGATGTGTCCCTTTGTCCCTTTGTCAGCATGCTGGCTTGTACAAGAGCAGCTGCTTTCAGCCAGACCCACTGAGAGGAAACACCAGTGATTCCTGTTGAGATGGCTTCTTTGCTTGGAATCAAAGGAAACATGTTAAAGCCATGGAGTCCTTTTCAGTATTGTCTCTAGGGACTATGGTGAGGTTTTGATCATAGGCTTGCTAGGCTTATATCCAGCACAAATCTTAAGAGTGCACCCTGAGTGAGGCTGCTAAGTACAATGGACACAGAAAAGAGAAATAACAAGACGGCTTCCTCCTGTTCCTGTGGTGAATCCATTACCTACTTCCCAGGTTAGCCATCCCATGGATCACAGAATAGACGGCAGCTGGGATTTATGATCCTTTCTTTACTAGCAAAATGACCTGGGAGATTTCAGAGAGCAATACTACTTTCTTTTCCTAGTTTCTGATCCATTTGATAGAGCCTTTTCTCCTTTCTGTGCTTACACCGTCATTCTGTCCTGGTTTCTTTTCTGAACCACTGAACGTATAGCTCAGTGCCCCCATGGATGCCTATTTGCAGTTATAGGAGATTTTGATGATCCTGAGGCTTGTATGCCAGGCACTGTGCTAGGGATTTGCCTGTGTTAGATACCATTCAATTCCTGCAATACCTCCAAAGAGTTGGCAGCATTCCTCTTGGTTTGGTATATGGAGAAGCTGAACCTGTGGTCAAGCTAGAAATGTCCAGAGCTGAGACTTAAACCCTACTCTAATCAACTACAGTCTTTAATCCAGAATAGTATACAGCTGCCCATCAAACTACTTTACCTTCAATGAATCTCAGAGACCATAAATACTCAATTGTGTGCTCTATAGACTAGTAGTAATGTCACATAAGAGTTGACATGCAAAGTATGGTATCTCAGAAAAATCCATATATGTGTTTTAGCATGGTCCATGTGATTCAAAGGCATATTAAAGTTTTGGAATTTCTGTTTTATAATATCTTATTTCACAGAGAGGTCAGCATGTCAAGTTATGAGGCTCAGCTTCATTAACTGGTCCAGACACAAGACTGAAAGCCAGGCTGCTATAGCTATGAGTAAAAAGATGCCATTCTGTTGGTGGGGGAGCTATTTTTAGGTATATTCATGGGAAACAGCCTCTCAAATGGAGATTATATTGGAGTGCTGGAGGTTTGTTATGACATGTACTTAAAGAGGGGGAAGAGGGACAGAGTGGAGATTAACTCCAATACTGGTGCAAGAGATGATTTAATATGCAATGTGGAGAGCTAGAATAATCCTTTGGTGTTGTCTTCATTGAGGCAAGTTGTCAGGACTTATTACATCCCACCACTGACCAGTTTTAGATTTCAGTGTTACACGTAACTGAGATAATTTATGGTAAAAGACATCCATGAGCCTGCAGCAACCAACAGGGAGACAAATGTCTGTGTCCTGAGGTGAACAAGTCTGGATGCTGTATCACTGTGAGTTTTTTGTAGGGGCAAGGGGAAAGTTAGATGATTCTTAAGTATTTGAATCTGTATGCCAAGGACCAAAGAATGTCATTTACAATGACACAATCAAATCTACATTTATTTTAATAATCTCCTTGGTCTCTATATGGCAATGAACCAGGAGACACAAAGGTTAGCAGGAATTTCATCAGAGGAGAGTGTTGTCTTGGACAAAGGGAACATTCAACTTTAGCAGTGAGCAAATTCCAAAGATACTTTGGCCTTAAGTCTGCTGTTGAAATATGGAGAAGAAAGTGGACCATATATTCTGAAATGAATAACAGGAGAAACTGGAGATAGACTAGGGGAATGTATTTACAAAGATGTTTTAAAGAGAAAATATCACTTACCTCTCAGGTTTACCATAAAATGTAAGCTTCTCTTCAAGCCCTTATTTAGAACAATCATTCCTAGAAACTCCAATTCCTGTAGCATCTATGGCCAATAGTTGTTAGCTGTTCTTTGAATGTCCCTTCAGGAAATTAGAGCCTTTTATGTTTTTGTTTTGTTTTGTACATCTGTTGTTTGATTTAAACATGTATTATAAACATCTTTGAAAAAATGTTTATAAACTGTCATTTTGTTGAGCATAATAAACTATTCAAAAATAATTCTATGATAATCAATTTATTTTTTTTTTTTCCGGAGCTGGGACCGAACCCAGGGCCTTGCGCTTGCTAGGCAAGTGCTCTACCACTGAGCCAAATCACCAACCCCAATAATCAATTTATTGTCAGAGTGTTTCACCTCAACCACTCGCAAAAGACTCATAAGTAGACATCCTAAAAAATATTGGGCTCACATACAAATTCTGCCTATGTATAAATGAGTTTATATGTATGTTTTCTTTCTATTATGTAATTTTTCTGGTTTCAGAGCCAGCCAATTCTGCTAACCAATCAATTAATTAATTCCTTAACACATTTAACTTTACATATTTACTTGTCTTTCCAGGTGCTGATGAGAGAGATGAATAAGATTTATTCTTACTTTTGGGAAGGTCATAGAACCAAAGGCAATAAAAATAAAAATCATTCAGTTAGAGTTTACAGTCAAACTTAATGCTATTGCTATAAATCAATTAACCTTAATTGGAAGTAGGTGCTTTCTGATATTATTTCTGAACATGCATTTTAAAGTTATATCAGAAAAAAAGCTTAAAAGCTAAGTTGTTGCTGTCTGCGTATTTGAATTTATACATGTCCATTAGGAATCTATCAATCTTCATCAAGCTACTTGATTTAAAACTTGAACTTATATTTATTTACTTATTATTTTGAACAAACATTTTATTTTATTTTTTTATACATTTCAAAGATTATTCCCCTTCCCGGTTTCCTGTCCATAAGCCCCCATTCCCTCCTCTCCCCCTCCCCCATACAGGTATTCGCCCTATACATCCCCCTTATTGCCCTCCCTCATATTCCCCTGCACTGGGGGTCCAACTTTGGCAAGACCAAGAGCTTTCCCTTCCACTGGTGCCCCAACAAGGCTATCTCTGCTACATATGCAGTTGGAGCTCTGGGTCAGTCCATGTATAGTCTTTCGATAGTGGTTTAGTCCCTGGAAGCTCTGGTTGGTTGGCATTGCTGCTTTCATGGGGTTGCAAGCTTCTTCAACTCTTTCAATACTTCCTCTGATCCCCCTAAAGGGGGTCCTATTCTCAGTTCGGTGGTTTGCTGCTAGCATTGACCTCTGTACTGGGCATGCTCTGGATGTGTCTCTCAGGAGAGATCTATACCCAGTTCCCTTTCCGTATGCATTTTTTAGCTTCATCAGTCATATATATATATATACCACATGTGTGTCAGGCTCTGAATGGCCATTCCTTGAGTCACTGCTTTTAACTTTGCTTCCTTATCCCTTCCTATGAATATTTATCCCACGTTTAAGAAGGAGTGGGAAAATATGCATTTTGGTCATCCTTTTTCTTGAGTTTCCTGTGGTCTGTAGATTGCATCTTGGGTAATTTGAGCTTTTTGGCTAATATCCACCTATCAATGAGTGCATATCAAGTTTCTTTTTCTGTGATTGAGTAACCTCACTCAGGATGGTATTTTCTAATTCATTCCACTTGCCTATGAATTTCGTGAAGTCATTGTGTTTGATAGCTGAGTTTGATAGCTCCATTGTGTAGATGTACCACATTTTTTTAATCATTCCTATATTGAAGGTCATCTGGGTTCTTTCCACCTTATGGATAGTATAAATAAGGCTGCTATGAACATAGTGGAGCATGTCTCTTTCTGTAGGTTGGGGCATCTTTTGGGTATATGCCCAAGAGAGTTATAGCTGGGTCCTCAGGTAGTGGAATGTCCAATTTTCCGAGGAACCTCCAGACTGATTTCCAGAGTAGTTGTACCAGTTTGCAATTCCACCAACTGTGGAGGAGTGTTCCTCTTTCTCCACATCCTTGACAGCATTTGCTGTCACCTGAGTTTTTGATCTTAGCCATTCTGACTGGTGTGAGGTGGAATCTCAGGGTTGTTTTGATTTGCATTTCCCTGATGACTAAGGATGTTGAACATTTTTAGGTGCTTTTTGGCCATTCAATAATCCTCAGCTGAGAATGTTTTGTTTAGCTCTGTACCCCATTTTTAATAGGGTGATTTGGCTCTCTGGAGTCTAACTTCTTGAGTTCTTTGTATATTTTAGATATGAGCCCTCTATCAGATGTAGGATTGGTAAAGATCTTTTCACAATCTGTTGGTTGCATTTCTGTCCTAATGATAGTTTCTTTTGCTTTACAAAGGCTTTGCGGTTTTATGAGGTCCCATTTGTTGATTCTTGATCTTAGAGCACAAGCCATTGGTGTTTTATTCAGGAAATTTTCCCCAGTGGCCATGTGTTCGACACTCTTTGTCAGCTTTTCTTCTATTAGTTTGAGTGTATCTGGTTTGATGTGGAGGTCCTTGATCCCCTTGGACTTAAGCTTTGTACATGGTGATAAGAATGGATCAACTTGCATTCTTCTACATGCTGACATCCAGTTAAACCAGCACCATTTCTTGAAAATGCTATCTTTCTTCAACTGCATCGTTTTAGCTCCTTTGTTAAAGATCAGGTGGCTATAGGTGTGTGGGTTCATTTCTGCGTCTTCAATTCTGTTCCACTGATCTATCTGCCTGTCTCTGTTCCAATACCATACAGATTTTATGACTATTGCTCTGTAATACTGCTTGAAGTCAAAGATGGTGATTCCCCCAGAAGTTATTTTATTGTTCAGTATAGTTTTTGCTATCGTGGGTTTTTTGTTATTCCAAATGAATTTGCAAATTGCTCTTTTTATCTCTATAAAGAATTAAGTAGGAAATTTGAAGGGGATTGCATTGAATCTGTAAATTGCTTTTGGCAGAATTGCCATTTTTACTATATTAATCCTGCCAATCCATGAGCATGGAAGATCTTTCCATCTTCTGAGATCTTCCTCAATTTCTTTCTTCAGAGATTTGAAGTTCTTGTCATACAGAGCTTTCACTTGCTTGGTTAAAGTCACACCACTATATTTTGTTATTTGTGACTATTGTGAAGGGTGTCATTTCCTTAATTCCTTTCTCAACCTGTTTAGCCTTTGAGTAGAGGAAGGCTACTAATTTTTTGAGTTAATTTTATACCACGACACTTTGCTGAAGTTGCTTATCAGGTTAAGTAGTTCTCTGGTGGAACTTTTGGGGACGCTTAAGTACACTATCATATATCATCTGCAAATAGTGATATTTTGATTTCTTCCCTTCTAATTTGTATTCCTTTGACCTCCTTTCACTGCCTGATTGCTCTGACTAGGACTTCGAGTACTATATTGAATAAGTAGGGAGAGAGTGGGCAGCCTTGTCTAGTCCCTGATTTTAGTGGGATTGCTTCAAGTTTCTCTCCATTTAGTTTGATGTTAGTTACTGTTTTGCTTTATGTTGCTTTCACTATGTTTAGATATGGGCCTTGAATTCCTGATTTTCCCAGGACTTTTATCATGAAGGGGTGTTGAATTTTGGCAAATGCTTTCTCAGCATCTAATGAAATGATCATGTGGTTTTTTTCCTTTCAGTTTGTTTATATGGTGGATTTCGTTGATGGATTTCTGTATATTAAACCATCCCTGCATCCCTGGGATAAAGCCTACTTGATCATGATGGATGATTGTTTTGATGTGTTCTTGGATTCGGTTTGCAAGAATCTTATTAAGTATTTTTGCATCAATATTGATAAGGGCAATTGGTCTGAAGTTTTCTTTCTTTGTTGGGTCTTTGTGTGGTTCTGGTATAAGAGTAATTGTGGTTTCATAGATGGAATTTGTTAGTGCTCCGTCTGTTTCAATTTTGTGGAATAGTTTGGACAGTATTAGTATGAGGTCTGATATGAAGGTCTGATAGAATTCTGCACTGAACCCATCTGGACCTGGTCTCCTTTTGGTTGGGAGATTTTAATAACTGCTTCTATTTCTTTAGGAGTTATGGGGTTGTTTAGATGATTTATTTGTTCCTGATTTAACTTTGGTACTTGGTATCTGTCCAGAAGATTGTCCATTTCCTCCAGATTTTCCAGTTTTGTTGAATATATGCTTTAGTAGTAGGATCTGATTATTTTTTTTAATTTCTTCAGATTCTGTTGTTTCCCTTTTCATTTCTGATTTTCTTAATTTGGACACACTCTCTGTGTCCTCTCGTTAGTCTGGCCAAGGGTTTATCTATCTTGTTGATTTTCTCAAAGAACCAGCTCCTGCTTTTGTTTTTTCTTTGTATAGTATTTTTCATTTCTACTTGGTTGATTTCAGCTCTGAATTTGATTATTTCCTGCCTTTTACTCCTCTTGGGTTTATTTATTTCTTTTTGTTCTAGAGCTTTTAGGTGTGCTGTCAAGCTGCTGACATATGCTCTCTCCTGTTTCTTTCTGCAGGCACTCAGAGCTATGAGTTTTCTTCTTAGTACCACTTTCATTGTGTCCCATTAGTTTGTGTATGTTGTATCTTCATTTTCAGTAAATTCTAAGAATCTTTAATTTCTTTCTTTATTTCTCCCTTGACCAAGCTGTCATTGAGTAGAGCATTATTCAACGTCCATGTATATGTGGGCTTTCTGTCATTATTGTTGTTATTGAAGACCAGTCAGTGTGTGGTCATCTGATAGGATGCATAGGATTATTTCTAACTTTTTGTATCTGTTGAGGCCTGTTTTGTGACCAATTATATGGTCAGTTTTGGAGATGGTTCCATGAGGTGCTGAAAAGAAGATATATCCTTTTGTTTTAGGGTGGAATGTTCTATAATTATCTGTTAAATCCAATTGGTTCATAACTTCTGTTAGTTTCCCTAAGTCTCTGTTTAATTTCTGTTTCCATGATCTGTCCAGTAATGAGAGTGGGGTGCTGAAATTTCCTCCTATTATCATGTGAGGTGCAATGTGTGCTTTGAGCTTTAGTAAGTTTCTTTTATGAATATAGGTGCCCTTGCATTTGGAGCATAGATATGTAGTATTGAGAGTTCATCTTGGTAGATTTTTTCTTTGATGTATATGAAGTGTCCTTCCTTACCTTTTTTAATGACTCTTGGTTGAAAGTCAATTTTATTTGATATTAGAAGGGCAACTCCAGCTTGTTTCTTCAGGCGATTTGCTTGGAAAGTTGTTTTCCATCCATTTACTCTGAGGTAGTGTCTCTCTTCGTCTCTGAGTTGTGTTTCCTGTATGCAGCAGAATGCAGGGTCTTCTTTCGTATGTATCCAGTTTGTTAATCTATGTCTTTTTTGGGGAAATTGAGTCCATTGATGCTGAGAGATATTAAGGAATAGTGATTGTTGCTTGCTGTTATTTTCATTGTTAGAGGTGGAATTATGTGTGTTTGTCTCTCTTTTGGTTTTATTGCAAGGAAATTATAATCTAGTTTTCTGTACAGTGTAGTTTCTCTCCTTGTGTTGGAGTTTTACATCTATTATCCTTTGTAGGGCTTGATTTGTAGAAATATACTGTGTAAATTTGGTTTTGTCATGGAATATCTTGGTTTATCCATCTATGTTAATTGAAAATTTTCTGGATACAATAACTTGGGCTGCCATTTGTGTTCTCTTAAGGTCTGTAAGACATCTTCTGGCTTTCATAGTCTCTGGTGAGAAGTCTGGTGTAATTCTTATAGTCTGTCTTTATATGGCACTTGAACTTTTTCCCTTACTGCTTTTAATATTCTTTCTTTGTTTTTGTGCATTTGCTGTTTTAACCATTATGTGACAGGAGGAATTTCTCTTCTGGTCCAATTTATTTGGAGTTCTGTAGGCTTCTTGTATGTTTAAGGGCATCTCTTTAGGTTAGGGAAGTTTTCTTCTATAATTTTGTTGAAGATATTTACTGACCTTTAAGTTGGGAGTCTTCATTTTCTTCTATACCTATTATCCTTAGATTTGATCTTCTCATTGTGTCCTGGATTTCCTGTATGCTTTGGGCTAGGAACTTTTTGCATTTTACATTATCTTTGACAGTTGTGTCAATGTTTTCTATGGTATCTTCTGCCCCTGAGATTCTCTCTTCTATCTCTTCTATTCTATTGGTGATGCTTGTATCTACTTTCCTTGTCTGTGCCTTTGGTTTTCTATATCCAGGGTTGTCTCCCTTTGTGCTTCCTTTATTGTTTCTATTTCCATTTTCAATTCCTTCACCTGTTTGGTTGTGTTTTCCTGTAATTCTTTCAGGGATTTTTGTGTTTCCTCTCTAAGGGCTTCTACTTGTTTACTTGTGCTTTCCTGCATTTCTCTAAGGGAGTTCTTTATGTCTTTCTTAAAGTCCTCCATCATTATTAAAAAAAAATGAGATTTCAAATCTAAATCTTGCTTTTCTGGTGTGTTTGGATATCCAGTGTTTCCTTTGGTGGGAGAACTGGGCTCTGATGATGCCAAGTAGTCTTGGTTTCTGTTGCTTAGGTTCCTGGGCTTACCTCTAGCCATTGGGTTGTCTCTGGTGTTTGCTTGTCTTGCTGTTTCTGAGAGTGACTTGGCCCTGCTGTAGGCCTCTGTGTCAGCACTCCTGTAGAACTGTTTTCCTGTTTTTTTTTTCCTGAGATCAGGTGCTCTGCTCTCAGCTGTGGTGGTGCTCCTGGAGACTGTCTTCCTGCTCTAGGTGTGGGCAGGAATCAAAGGGTCCTGCCCCTGATTGCTCATGTAGGTCCTTGCACCCAGCGGGCACAGTTGGCACTATGCGATTCCCTCTTGGGTCTCGACTGTGGGCAGAGGGTATTCTCCTCTGACTTCTAAGGGGTATTCACACTTCTGAAGTTCCAGCTGTCTCCCCCATGGGATTTGGGTGCAGCGATCTCTTTGGAGGAATCAGTTCAGTCTTGGGCACAGACAAGAACCGCGGTTACCAGCGACTATCTGTTCCTATATCCCTCTGTCCAGAGGCACTGTGCCGTTTCCCCTTGGACCAGGGATGTGGGCCAAGGTGTGCAGAGGTGGCAGTCTATCCTGTGGCCTCAGGATGTCTGCACTTCTGGGTGGTTTGCTCTCTTTCCCCACAAACATTTTATTTTAAATTTTACCCTTACAAGAAAGTTATGAATGAGATATACATGTCATAATCTCCAAATTTTGTTTATTAACATCTGACATTGCTATGGCATTTAATGAATATATTGTATAACATATTATCTTGTATAGATATATTATTATTATTAACTACCATCTGAATCCTGTTCATTTTCTTAATTTTTCCCTAATCTCCTTTCCCCCTTGAATCCCAACCAAGTTCTCACATACTATTTATCTGTCATATTTGTCTTAAATTCTTCACTGTAACACTTCCCTGAGACTTTCTTTGTTCTGGGTGATCTCAGCTTTTTAACATTTTTGAAACTATTATTCTTGTTTGTATGATATGTAGGGATATATGTGTGATGTGGAGGGAGTTTGTGCATGCCACAGCACACTTGTGGCAGTCAGAAAACAATGCAGATGCCAAGGATTGAATTCAACTAGTCAGGCTTGTACAGAAACCACCTTTACCTGCTGAAATACCTCCCTGTCCCACAATCTCAACAGTTTTGAAGGGCATCAGTGAGCCATTTAATAGAGTGTCCAGACTGTTGGAGTTCAGGAATTGCCTCACAAACTACACAAACACGGATCTCAGTCAGACAGTGAGAGTTCATTTAGCATATGCTCCAGGACTGATTGACAAGGACCATGGTCCAGATTCAGGAACTAAGTCATGACCTTGAGTTAAGATCCTACAGGGTTTTTAAGTCCAAAGTCCATAAACATCTATGCCAAATTACTTTGAGAATCAGGATTTAGGGATAGGGGATTTCCTTAAGAACATGCCTTTGTTGCACATTTATCCTATTCCCATTGGTTGAATTATTCAGTTGTGGCAGGGGAGTTGCCTTGTCTAATATTCATGTTCTAATTTCTTTACCAAGATGGGACTGCCAAACATTCATGTTTTAACTTGCCAACCAAAATGTCAGTTACCTATATGTATGTCTCTTTTTGCCAAGCAAAATGCCAGTTCCCAGGGAGATCTTAGTAACTTAAACTCTTCTTGACCATTACTCAAAATGGAAGTCTTATTTCAAATAGTTTCTTAAATTGGTGCTGGTATGCAAATGCTATTGGGTGGTTGGTTTGGTCCACCTTTGTTGTAGGTAACCATACAAAACTATTTTACTAACTTTAAAATCTTGACTCCTTTCCAAGGGCACAGAACATAACAGAATATGTAATCAATCTTGACATTAAAAAGTTTCATAGTAACAGCAGAAACATAAAAGAAAGTTTCTTTTTAATGGCAGGCTAGCCAAGTAACTATTACCTAGGCCTTAATATTGTATATAGGCCTTAAAATTTTACCTGAGCCTTTACACAGACTCATTATGAATTTTGGAGAAGACTACGAGAAGATTGTCATTTTATCATATTATATCAAAGGAACAGGTTATCAACATAACATGTATAGCTGCGGTTCGCCTTGGTCCTGAGGTAGTATTTGTCATGTATTTTCACTGTGAAATTAATGGTTCCCCCTCTCCTTTTTACACTGTGTTCTACAGTGTGTATACTGAGAATGGATGTGCAGGTCAAACACAAATAGTGAGAAATTATGCATCACCATCTTGAATGAAGAATGCTTTCATAAATTGAAAATTGACACTTCTCCAGCTAGCTGGTTAATGAATTGATCATTTATTTACATTGATGTATCCTTACGAATATTTTATACACTGGGTGATAATTACATAGGCTTTATTTTAAAGTTTTATTGGGAGAACTTTAAACTGCCTCTGTATGCCAGGTACCCTGTCATTTTGAGGTTTTAGTTTATTTTTTTTTAGTTTTGAGCAAATTTTAAAATGTTTGGTTTCCTAACTTTCTCTGTGTCTCTGTGTCTCTCTCTGTCTCTGTCTCTCTTGCTGTCTCTCTATCTGTGTTTCTCTCTGTGTCTCTCTCTGTCTCTGTCTCTCTTGCTGTCTCTCTATCTGTGTTTCTCTCTGTGTCTCTGTCTCTCTCTGTGTCCCTCTTTCTCTCCCCCTCTCTCACACAAGATGCTCTAGTCTTGTCCTGTACAGTTCCTGCCACAAACATAGAAACTTAGAATCAAACATTTCACCAAGTTCCTTTCTTTGGTAAATAGTGTTAAGACTTGAACATTAGGTATCTTGTCTTCTTTAAGGGTATTTTTTACATTGGAAAAAAACAAGTTATTATACAAATAACTTTTATGGATTTTATGGAATATCAATACATGTAATCATAAGGAAGTAGAAATTGGATACTTTAGGAAAACCCACAAGATCTGAAAGTCAGTAGTTGACGAGGCTTATACATTAGTGACAGGGGAGCACTGCACAGATAGCAAAGGGCTATTGATCCAAAAGTTCTGGCTGACATTCAAAGAAAGCTGAATCTCTTCCAGTAACATGCATTTAGATTAAAGAAATGAATTAAACTAGAGTTTAACCAAATAAAATATGGAAGCACAGCACTTGATTGCGAATATACTCCTTCAAATATATTGCCATCTTAAAACCAGTGGAGAGGCTAGATCTGGCAGCTCAGGTTTCGGAAAGGAAACAATCACAAGGTCTTGTGTGCCATTGAAAACTGGTCCAACTGAGGTGTAATAGGTTTTAATCCTTGCAACGGATCAATTAATCTGTTTAGACAAAATTTTATACTGAAAGAAGTGACAAATGAGTGTGTGTTGCATTTTTTACATTTTAATCTTTTTAAATAATGTCATTGAATTTGTTCTTTGTTAATTTCACATATATACATGTATGTATGTATGTATAATGTATATATGTAATAGCACTCTGAATATTGTAACCCCTACCTGCTCTCTTCTGCCTGCTTCCTCCATTACCACTCCCCTACAAGTTCCTTTCCCACATTCCTCTCTTTTTTGTTTTGTTTTGAGGTCTATTAAGATTCGCCAGGACCAGAGTTGGGGATTTAGCTCAGTGGTAAAGTGCTTGCCTAGCAAGCACAAGGCCCTGGGTTCGGTCCCCAGCTCCGGAAAAAAAAAGAAAAGAAAAGAAAAAAAATAATTTATGATTCACCAGGACCATCTCTGTGACTATGCAATTAGAAATATCCATGGGAAATTGGTGAAATCCTCTTGTTCAGAACACATTTGTAGGTCAGTAAGGAGGGGTAGGGTTTTATGAGCCCCTCCCTGATCCATGATCCATGTTCACAAGCCCAGTCTTTGTGTAGGCTCATTTTAGGTAACTCCAGCTGCTGTGAGGGTATGATTGCATTGGGACTCACCATGCCTAGAACATAGTCTTTCTCCTGTTTTCTAGCTCTTACTTTTATTCGTTTGTTGCCAATCTTCTAGTGATATTCCCTGAGCTTTAGAGAAGGTAGCAAAAATATCCTGTTCAGGGATGATGACCAAACCACCACTTTTTCTCAACACCTTGAGCAATCAAAAGTTTCTATTTTCACTGCCATTTATGGAAAAGAGATGCTACCCTGATGGAGGCTGGGAATAACATTTGCTTGTGAGTATAAGCATAAATATTTAGAAAACAACTGGGTGCCATGTCAATTTAGCTAAATGATATTACTAGGGTCACCTTTAGAGTCTGACACCTCCTCAGATAGGAATTTTTGACTGGAATTACAATATCAGGCATGCATTTGCTTTTGTGGAACAAGCCTCAAACATAATGAGAGAGTTGTTGGTTACCCCAGAACATTTGCTGCCACTTTTGAATGCACAGTCACATCTTACCTGGCATATTGATATTGTTCTGAAGTTCAGTGATGCTTAAAACCATTGATACATTTTTTTCTTGCAGCAACTTGCAAAACATCTTCCAATACTTAGAGTCAGCATGGGAAAAGCTCCCAGCTCGATTTCAGCTCAATTTCTCTATATCTGGCAATGAAGATATATTCTATCTTCAGGAGTGAACCGTATCAAGTTTTGGTGAGCAACCAAGAGGAATGATAAAACTCTGTATTATTGTTTAGGATAGAAGGCTCAGGGACTTCCCTAATCAACAACTCATATGGAGATACCTTCACCTGGCGCTGGAATTTTTGTTTAATTACCCAGGGGATTTTTTTGAAGCATCATTATCAAACCCTGCAGGATTTCTCCTGTCTAACTCACTCTTATATCTTTAAGTTATATTTTTTAATTGGGTGCATGCTTTCTTGTGTCGAATGCATTGGACGGAGTTTGCTCTCCTAATTAAAATGATATTTGTATATTCAACTATGATACAGAATCATGAAAGTATTGAACTCCCCAAGGCCACTCTTCCCTGAATAATAGGGAGCTCTTGACGGCTCAAGGTCTTTTGCTCTCCTCAGCATGAACCAATGCTTTACTTTCCTAGGATCGGTTTTGGAAGTCTCTATAGCGTTACAGTTTCTCTTTGTCTCCTTGTCTCCCTCTTCTTTTCTATTCATCTCTCTTCCTCTTCTTCTTTATCTCACCATTTTGTAGAAATATTTTTGAATGTCAGATGTGCTTCTCAGCACTATTCTAGCTTCTAGCCTTTTGTTTTTAAACTTTCCTTTTTCCTCCATTCTTTGGAACACTCTCAATAGCTTAGAAATGTCTGAAACTTAGTGATTGTAAAACTGCGCCTTTAAAAATAAATACACATGTTCCCCCCATTTCCTTCATTGTTTGTCTAATTTCAATCATTTGCTCACTTTTTATCTATTTTAAAAATATCTATCTCTCCATTTTTCAAGCTTTTAAAAACTTACCATGTATCTGTGTATACTAGTTTATAATCCTGTAACTTTTGATTTGTTTTGATTTTGAGATCAGTTCCAGGAAGGCTTGACCTTCTATATAATAAAGGTGGCCTTGATCCCTTTATCCTTCTGCTTCCATCTCATGGGCACCAGAATTACAAGATTATACAAACCTCCATATCCAGCTTTGACCCATCCTTGTTTTGATTCAATATATTATTTTCATAGATGAGCTAATGGTTTCTCTATTTTTGATGTTTAAATGAAATGTTCCATCATTATCCACATTTTTATATATTAATTTCTTCTCAATGTTATTAATAATATCATTTGGTTTTCTTTGGTTTGTATTTCTTATTCTTCTTGAGTTAACTACTGAATTCACTATGTTAGCTTTGTTTAATGAGTAGTTTATAATCTGGAAAGAGCATCTGCATCCTACATCAAATCACTATTTTCCTTATTCTTAGGTGTTTTATATTGGCTGGTTTTTTTTACATGTTCTTTGGCCAAGGTTTTGTCCTTTGTTCTCAGTTTTGTTTCATCACCCTCATTTTACAATATGCAGAACTAGATAATTTTCCTTTTTGTGGCATTTTATTGCTAATATAAAGGTCAAAATATATGTATCACTATACACTGGATTTCCAACACATAGTGTGTGTGTGTGTTTGTGTAGTATAAAAGGACACTTCATTTAACCAATGTAAAAGAAGAATGCAAGTATCCATAGTATCCACACAAGTATACAATTTCTCAGTATCAGAATGGTCCCTTCTAAGCTGATGCTATTAGACCCTAGGGTATTCCCCATGAAAAATGCAGCAAGCAAGCACTCTTCCAGTGGAAACAGAGCTCAGCATAGCATGAGACAGGATGAAAGAGAAAAAAGTCATCCTCATACGATCAAATGTAGTGTTCCACTCTCTTTGGATTAAACTATGACATCCATTATAGTAGTGTTTACTATAAACATCTAGCTATAATCACCTCAGAATCTTTTTGATATTCGAAGTGTAAGCCACATCCTATATCAAATAGTTGTCTCTTAGGTGGGAGTCAGATGTACATATTTATAAAGTACCTAAAGGGATTTCAATGGACAAACAAGGTAGAATCCATTACTCCATATATTCTACGTGAAGCACATCCAACTGAACCTTAGTTGCTTATATATCTGCATCTGAAAGCTGTGGATCTCAAACTTGAGCTTTACCCCAGTAACTTGCCTCTGCTTCCCAAGTGCTATGACTAAAGGCATTTGCCACCCTTGCTCATCAACTGAAGAAATATTTAAAACACGGTGTCTAGGATCCATACTTCAGCATTCAACAAGTCTTTCTAAAATAGCCTGAAGATTGGCATGAACATTACCTGGTGAGATTGACACTGTTAGTACTTGGACCACACCTTCAGACTCACTATTGTAGATACGTGAGCTTTAGTTTCAGAATGGTGACAATATTTTAAATTTAGCTGCAATATGAATTTTCAAGAAGCCACCATGACTAGGGTGTCCAATTACAAAGAACACTGTGTAGATGTTTCAAGACCATGTAAATTTGCACTTTATAAACCTGCTGTGCTCTCACTTAATAAAGTCTTTATAAAGTATTTATTAACAAGTACTTTGAAAGCAGCCAAACTAATTGCCATATTAACAATTCAAGTGTGATGTAGTTGCTTGAATCCAAGAACTTCATTTAGCATTTCAACATTAATTTCTAATTAACTTCTAATGCTTTCTTATATTTTTATGGGCTAACCAATGTGTATATTATTTCTTAATTTGCATTGATTTCTACAGTAAAATGACTCAATATTTTCCCATATCTCTAAGGATCTGTGACACTAACATACTGTAATATATTCTAAGAACCTTACAAAAAGAAATTACAGTTGCAGATCAAAGTTTTGAATTTTAATACTGTATGAGTAGCTAAACTTCTGTGAACTAGTAAAAGAATTCCTGGTGCTATAGGACCTAAGACAAGAATTGACGAATTTTGACCTATACACTATGGTGCATCTATTGCCTTACATAGACATCTTATATAGTCTGTGACTGCTCTCCTGACACAGTGTCAGACCTGAAGAATTAGTTCTACAAATCTAACATATTTACAGCTTGGTTCTTTACACATTCATTCAGTCTATATAGCCATGAGACCATAGCGTCATCCTATTCATATTTTCCTTCACACATAGTTCACAAGGCTACTATAAATCCCTGATAAACATTTCACTGGGGTCTTGATCTTGTAAACGTGTCAGAAAAGTGAACCAGCTGCTCTCTAGTGTCTATTATGCAGATCATGCCTGCCGTAGAATGAAGCAGTAGTGGTTCCTTCAGAACCTTTAGCTTAGTTCCTTTAGATCATCCTGTCTCTTCAAGAATTTAGGGGGTTATTTTCTGCTGAATCAGGAACTAACTTGATTATTGTCTTTGGAGAGTTTCTAAGACATTTTTTTCATAAGTTGTCCCCATTGCTAACTTGCTCTTTTGGGATAAATAGCAGCTAACCTCAGGGGAAGTTTGCAAAAAGGTCAGTAGAAACCATAGACATAGGTGCATTTTGGAAAATGTTTGATAGGTTTGGATATGTAAATCATGCCTGTGTCCTTACAACACGCACTTGAAATGCATTATATCACAGTAGCATTAGAGATTTGCATTCTCTGTCGAATCACATATTTCAGGTGATAATAATACTGTGAAAGAGGATAAAATATGTGAATGGGATATCAAAAGAAGACAAGAATGAGAGAAGGAAAGAAAGTTACTAGGAAGTCAACAGTTCTGATATAATAGAACACAGCAATAGATTAGAATTAAGTGTGGTGCAGCTGGGGAAACTAAATCAAAGATAAAAAAAGCACAATGAAGAAAAGTCAATCACAACTTAGAAATAAACATGATGAGATGGCAAGACAGAAGGCAGCCCAGTGAGAGAAACTGGGGTACCGTGTGCCTCGCTGCTCTTGAGAGACTGTGTGTCTTAAATACCAGTTTAGTTTTGTCAGGATCCATCAAGAATTTGGAGAAGAATTTGGAGATGATTGATGAGTAAACAACAATGCAGTAAGGTAGGAGTAAAAAACCTACTGATACTCCAAGAGAAAACCATTGTTTGCGCCCATTTGCATTCATGTTATATTTCTGTGAAAGGTCTGCAAAGACAGGCTCCCATGGTAAAGTTCAAATGCTACTTCATGGATTTTACTGAAGAAAACAAAGCGCAGCTGAGGTGGGGGAAGGGCAGTGGTGGAGATATTTTCTGCTGTTTTAATTTTTAATCAAAGTCATTTTAATAAATGTCAGCCGATGCATGTGTTGATACTAGTTGATATCATTGCGCATTTTAGGTTTGTTCTTTGTCATTGAGCTCCTTCTTGGTGGGTAACAATATTCTGTGTAGTGGTCCATCGAACTGATTTCTACCAATTCACCCCATATATAACATGGAGAATTCTTCAAGCTCCTTGAATCTAGGATGATCTTACAACTTACTTTGCCCAATGCTCTGCTATAGAAGTTATTGTATGTTTATGTCATGCTTAGGCCTGGGGAGTTATTTCATTCTTCTGTTTTCTTTATTTAAAATAAACTGTACCCCTGAGGTAAGCCCAGACTCACCTACTGAAGGATGAGAAGCTGTGTGGGAGAAAACAGAAGCACACTATATGTGACTATGCTGCATTGAACCAAACTAATCAATCTCAAACTGAACAAAAACAAGTGGGCAGTCCAATGAATAGCAGATGATTCTGGCTGATATGAGCAAAGTTCCTCAGCTGACGCTCAGCAGAATCCTGGGAAGTAATAAATGATCACTGTTAGAAAAACATTACATTTGAAAGTCCTTGATGTTTGAAAGTATAAGAGAGGAGGGTACATTGAATGAACTTGAAGTTCTAGAGAGAAATGACAAGAAATGAGGTAAATGATCAAAATGGAGAGTAAAGGGAGGACTGGATCTTTCAGTTACTAACTTCGCTACATAGTGAGAAAACACTATGATCCGACTTTCATTTTAGACAGATAATTGTTTACAAAGGTTAATACCTAAATAGAACACAAGACTAGAAGAAAGGAGGCCATGAGAGGTGATTTGTAGTGATTCTGGCTGGAGACAGACTAGAAATCAACTGTCAGGAAATTCTGTTTAAGTGCTGTGGTGAATGAATACACAGCAGTAGTCAAATGGCACTGACAGAAACGTGCTCTGCTACATTCTCGGGAACAATACTAACCTACTGAACAGAAACAGACCCAGTCTAAATAGTACACGAAAGCTTCTTGGAACAAAGGAAGGTGTCCAATGAGGTCAGAATTTCAAAAGAGGATTTCCTGGGTCATAGCTGAAGATACAGCTGGCAAAGAGAAAGCTTCAGAAGTGGGGATAGGAGACATGTGTTTCTGTTAAAGGACCTAATATGACTGGATCACAAGAGACAAGGGAGACTGTTATAAGATGCATATAGAAAGGATTGGAAAGTTGACTCAGCAGTTTCAAAAACTTCATGATTTTGCAGAGGACCCAGGTTCAGTTCCCAGCACAAACATGGAAGTTGACAACTATGTGTCCCCCTAGATTCAGGGGATCTGTTTACCTCTTCTGACCCCCATGGGCAGTAGGAACACATATAGTGCATATACACACATGCAGGATAAACACTCATACACACAAAATAAATCTAAAAATGTTTTTTAAAGCCTATCATGGAGGAGGAGGAATGGGCAAAATGTGCCAGTATTTATTCAAGAATTGATTTGTAATTGATAGCTGCTGCAAGAAGAAAAATTAGTTTTCTTCAGTGAAGTGGCACTGGATATATCAAACACCATGTTCTGGAATTGTTGGCCAACACAAATATGATTCTCGGTTTTTTCACATTTGTTTGTTTGAAAGAGAAAGAGAAAAACAAGACATCAGGGGAGTAGGAAGGTAGGGAGGATCTGGAAGGACTTGGCTGAGGTGAAGGAATATGATCAAAATATATTGTATAAAATTGTCAAAGAGTAAATAAAAAAGGTATATCTAGAAGTATTATGTAATATGCACATATTATATATTATGGAGAGAAAAACAAATTTGAAAGGTGCTATACATAAATAAACTAAATTTAAAATGAAGTATATTAAATGACAAGAAAAATACAAAAGGCAGTGGTTAAGAGAATACCAAGGAAGGCAGTTTGCATATCTGAAGGCGTGGCAGTACCATTCACTAAAATTGGAAACTCTGGAGGAATAATCTACATTTAGAGAAAAAAGTGAAGAGTATCAATATTTACAATACTGAGCTGGAAAACTTTCAAAATATCTAAAGGGCATAAATGGGGAAAATTGAATACCATCAGTATGGAGTTCAGAAAAGATATCTGATCAAATATTGAATCAGTTTATAGATCATTAGGATATAATGCCAACTAATGAAAGTCAGGGGGAAGGCTTGACAGATACAAAAGGATTCAGAGGCCCAACCTCTGAAGAATCCAATATCTAAAGGGGAAAATCATTTGAAACAAGCATACATAGCATAGAAGATTGAACAGTCACAGCGATGAGAAAGAGTGGGGTTAGAGAATCCGAATCAATATGTATTTCCAACAGGGAACACACTCACTCTATAGGCTTCATGCTTCTAAGAAGTCAAAAAGGAAAATGGCTTAACATATGTACTGAGTTTAGGAATGGAAGGTATGCATTGACTTTGTCAAGTGCTACCATAGTGCAAAAATGCAAGCAGACACTATATGGTAGACTGGGATAAAGAAAAATGAAGCCTGAAGAAGGAAAGGGGAACATGGGGACAATTGCAAGGGAATTTGAAAGTATATTTAAGTTCTCAAGAAACATTACAAAGTGAGCATAGTCAGAATTGGGAAATTGTAGGAGTGATGGTGGTGGTAGTGATGGTGGTGATGGTAGTGATCAATTGTGTTTGATTGGTGTGTTTGGTTTGGTTTTGGTGGTAAAGGGACTTTGAACTTTGAGCTGACACTGATTCAGAAGGAAGAACATGGACAGAAAAATAACAATCTAGAAAGTAGTTAAGGTCATTGATATATATGTATATATGCATGCATTTATGTAAAAGATTGGGAAATATTTCAGAAATATTGTCATTTAAGAAATTGTAGAGATCCACACATAGTGTACAACTTTAATCCCAGCACTTAGGAGGCAGAGCCAGGTGATTTTCCCTGTGAGTTTAAGGCCAGCATGGTCTACATAATGAATAACAGGACAGCCAAGGACACATAGTAAGACTATGTCTCAAACAAACAAATAAAGCTACAGAGAACAAAATTGCTGACAAAATTCTGATAGGACAAATAACAGACTGTGGTTCTATTGAAGTCATTACAAGTGTTCTAAGAAAGAGCAGAAACTCCCTAGAATAAAATAGGATGAGATTTCAAAGAGAATGGGGACTAAAAAAGATCCATTGCCTTAAACAAATTTTCATAATGGCTTTTGATATAATTTATTCCCTGGAACAGTGGGATAAAATCCAGAATAAAGTGGGTTAAAAGGGAGATGCTAGGACAGGACACAGAGGCAATAAAAGTGAATGGCAATTACACAGAAAATGAAAAGAGTGAGTGAATCTGAAGAGTCACAGGAAGTTAAATAGAGATATGGTACACAAGATAGAAAATAATTAAATTAAGGATTGATAAGAAGGAAAACCAAAGGGATATAAAGTCTCTAATAATGGGAAATACAGAGAGAAATTAGTAATGATAGGCGTAGAGAGGGAGATAGTTATCTTTGGTGACAAGATAAAACAAGAGAAAATGCTTACAGAAAAAAAGTCATTTGTGCTATGATGGCTGAACACTGATAGTGTTACAGCATATTAGGCTTTTGTTTTCTTTATTAAGAAATAGGATCATTTTCTAAGAAAGCAAAGTCAGTAAAGGGTTGGGGAGATGGCTCAGCGCTTGCTGGACAGGGTGAAAACCTGGCATCAAGCTAGAAAGCTGGTCCCATGCTTGCAGTCCCCACACTGAAAACTAGAGAGAGGCAGATCCTGGAGGCTTGCTGACCAGCTATTCTAGTCAACCAGTGAGCTCTGGATTCAGTAAGGGACCCTATCTGTCTTAGTTAGGGTATCCATTGTTATGAAGGAAACCATGACCAAGGCAACTCTTATAAAGGAAAACATTTTATTTGGGGTTGGCTTATGCTTTCAGAGATTTAGTCCATTATCATCATGGCAGAATTATGGCAGTGTGCAAGCACACATGGTGCTGGAGAAGTCGAGAGTTCTGCATCTTGATCTGACTACAGCCAGGAAAGAATGTCTCAAGGCAACTAGGAGGAGAAACTCATTGGCCACCTCTATAGTGACACACTTCCTCCAACAAGGCCATACCTCTTAGTAGTGGTACTCTGTGGGCCAAGCATGTTCAAATCACCACACTATTTAATAATTTAAAGTTGAAGGGCAAAAGAAAACACCCAGCACTAACTTCGGGTCTTCAGAGGTACACATATAGCACGTGCAAACAACAACAACAACAACAACAACAACAACAACAACAACAACACACATGGAAGAAATAAAAGATGAATGACAGATGAAATGTAGATGAAGATTACAGTAAAGACACACATTCTTGTCTTCATTATGGCGTGTTAGTTCAAAGTGGATGGTAGCTTAACAAATGACATTGATTCATTATACTCTTGCATAGCTAAGATACTATATATTTTAAAACAATATGAGAAGTATGCTAGTGACAGTGATTTGGAGAACACTAACACTTGAAATAATTAAAGACCAAGATGTGGCATGGTAAATGGCATGTTGGGTGACTTTGGAGACTATGAACTTACTGTGAGTAGATAGTTAGTTACCAAATCATTTTCCTCTTCTTTAAGATAACTATCTTATGTACATCTTCAGGCCTATGATGAAGCCAGTAGTTGAGTCTGGACCAAAAAGATGAGCAGAGCAGAAGGTATAGCACTATCCTTTATGGCCCTATCTCCATAATCTTCACATATGTGCCCTTTCTTTTCTTTCTTAATTAAATGGCTGGTTAAAGTGAACTCTTAACAGTTTAGAAGTAGATAGAGACACAACATAGCAGAAACCTGTGTTTCTGAGTCCAGTGTCTGGAGAAAAGACTTCTATAAGAACAAAAATCTGAGCAAAATCCACATTTTTTTCTTCTTGCATTTTGTGACTTGTATTTATTAGAATCACTTATAAACCATGGTTCAATTAATCCAGCAATGGCAGACTATGAATATAGTAGTTTCTTAGTCTACAAGCTGGATGTCTCAGCTGAGTTTCAATAAACCAGGGGATTTCCCCGAATGTAGGATGATGTCATTATGCAGCAAGGCAGGTCCAGGATAAGGCATAGCCTATCATTGGATGAGAAGGAAGAGGTAGGTGGGGAAAGTCTCGGAAGGAGGGAGGAGGAGGAGGAGCCAGAGAGTAATCAAGATGTAGACTACAGAGAAAGATGATTCCAATCTAGGTAGTCTAGTCAATTTTATCTTGTCTAGGTGAGTGGTTCATATCTTTCTTAATTGGCAGTGAATTTATTGTACAGGTGTATTGTGGACTGAGAAATCAACATATAAATCTAATTGCTAAATTACAAGTTTCTAGAACTTTGATTTACCAGACTAAAGAGGACAGTATGTGAAGGAAATGGCTGAGAGGCAGTTAGATCATGTAGATCTGGTTCCGTTGCCCGTGCAGAGTGAGAACACACAAGAGCCTGCAGAATGAAATATGCACACGCGTGTGTGTGTGTGTGTGTGTGTGTGTGTGTGTGTGTGAGTGTGTGTGTGTGTGTGTGTGTGTGTGTGTGTGTGTGTGTGTGTACCAGGCATGGTAACTACTGCCTAGGGGACCAAACAGAGTGGCTGGTAAAAGGGAGAAGACCAGGAAAGGGCAGCTTGCGCACCACGTGGTACAGTAGCAGCCAGAATGAACAGATCCAGCTTATGAGAACTGATAGAATACACTCTTTTCTAATTTTTACCACAACACCCAAATAAATAGGCTCTAATTCTCTAATGCTAGTGAAGGAATGGTCTTGCTAGTAAGGCCAGGGAAAACAGGCATAAAACAAAAGATTCCTTCTTCCATTTCCTTATATAGGATTTCCAGCAGAACATGTGAGGTAGGAAGGTGTGTCTTTCTACCTCAAGATCAGGTCCAGAGTACAAAATGCTTCAACTACATCATAATAAATAATGATAAATAAGCAAAAATAATTTCTCACAGGTGTGCCCTACATTTCTGGATAGTAGTTCATTCCAGATATAGTCAACCTGACAACCAAGAATAGCCATAACCGTGACTTTCACTATATGAAGCTTCTAAAATTTGGGCTAAAATGAGCTGTCAGAAGAGTTGCTCTATCTTTGCAAATGTGCCTTTTCCCTAATAATGGTGAACAACCCTATGCAGATTCTGAGAACTGGTAACTGCCGCTTCTGTACTAAATAGTTCAAAGTCATCAATGTCCCAGGGGGGCTACAAATGAAAGGAGTAACGAAGAAACAATTGAATTTGTGAACAATTAGATTCATTGAATAATGAGTACATGAACTAATTGGGATCACTACTTAGAGGCAAGGATCTGAGAACCTTTAACAGCATATTTGGTTTTTCCCAAACATAAAATGGATCCCTAATATAAGGAAGACACTAGGGCAAGTCCATCTGTAGATGGAAATATTAGATTCCCCCTCATCACAATCTCTAAGTAGATTGGACCTATGTTGACCATAGAACATCCCTGTAGAGAATCAGAAGAGAAAAGGCTGCTTTTCCCATTTCATCTGAATACCATTTTGTGCTGCATGCTCACTCTTGCACCTGGAAGAAAGAGTTGCTATTTCAAGAACAGGATATTGAATCCACTGGTCATAGACGTTTCCATCAAATGAGACAATTATAGTTATTCCACTAGGAATAAGAATAAAATCAGATGAAATGACATGTAGAACCTAATCTGTACAAAGAGAAACCCTATACAGTCTATAACTTCACAGACCTAACATTATCCATTATATCTTGCCTATTTCACAGATATCTTCATTGTGGGAGTGAGCTAATCTGTCAATCTCAGGATGCAAATGAAGCAGTAGGGAAGAGAAGTGTCCCCCTGCTTCTTTCTGCATTATTGAGTACTGTGTGTTCGCTCTTAGAGCTAGAGTAGGACTCTGAACTTTGCAGAAAGCAATACAACTTCCTGAGCTGTATACAGTTCCCTACCCAAACAGTTCTCCCTTCTCATTCTCCTCAATTCTGCCAATTAAATTTTTATCTTAGCTTCACAATCCCAGGGTAGCTGATATGAAGTAAGAGGCTGAGACTGAGAAGCTGTTAAATCAATCAATGATGGAGACATTTTAGGTTTGGGAGTGTCATAGATGTTAATTCAAACCCTCTTTTACAACATTTACTAGCTATGTATTTTTGGTTTAAGTCCTGTGACTTCCCTTAAAGTGGAAGCAAACACCACTCACTGTTATTATCACTATTTAAATTCTCCAAAGAATAGTAGCTAATCATAAATATCTTTGGGTTGTGGAAGAGGAGAATATTTTCTATTAGTTCAGAAATCATGCATAAGTTCTTTGAAAAAGTGAGGAGAATATGAAGAGTTTTCAAGCTGGCTTTGAAGGAATATCCATCTGTACTAACCCAGAAACTCCATTTATCTCTACCCTAACCTGATCTCAGTGTCTAGGAACATGCCTTTACACATCTTCTCAAAGGTCAGCAAATAATCTTTCTTTTGTTGCTTTTAAGTCTTGCCTCCAAAATTACTTGCACCAGAGGTCTTCTCTGGAACCTATCTGCTTACAGTAGTGTGGTAGTTTGGATGAAAATGACCCCTCCCCCACCACACACACAGTTTTTATGTTTGAATCCTTGCTCCTCAGTTGGTGGAAATGTTTGTGAAGGATGAGGAAGTGTGGCTTCAGGTGAGCTCTGAGGTTTCCAAAGCCTGTGCTAACCCTGGGAACCACACAGGCCAAAGAAACAGATAGGTTAACTGCAGACGTTCATTTCTCTCTCTTTTCCTCAAAAGTCCAACCCCACAGTCTTATCCCCAGCTTGTAACAGACTACCTATCAAGCCTTCCCTTTCTCTCCCCCTAGTTCTAGTGGATCACACAAATCTTCTCCAGCTTTCTATCCCTCACATCCCTTTGTCTTAGTCACTGACTCCAGCCAGCATTGCCTGGGTACCTGATGCCCAAGCCTGTTAAGAATGCCAGGGAAGCAGAGAAGTGAACTTCAAATCTCTACTCTCCCTTCCTTCCTCCAAATCCAGTCCCTAAAGTCTCATCCCACCTCGGTAGTAGTCTACCTGTTGTGGCCTTTGCTGAGTCTCCTCCTCCATTTCCAGGAGACAAATTCAACAACAGCGTCTTTGGAGTATCCTTGTCTCATAATGTCATGACATGGCTGCTTTTCCCATTTTTTTGTACATTTGTTTGTTTGGTTGGTTTTGCATATGTATTATAGCTTCTGGTTTTGTATTTTTATGGAATTCCTGAGTATGTGAATAAGGAGGTCTCTGTGCCTATGTCTGTTTCTTTTACATTTTCATGGGCTCTTTTCCTGTTGTTTGTTTTTTGGCGTCCTAATCTCAATTATTTATTTTTGTTTAATTTTATTTTTATTCCTATGATTCCTATTTGTTTTCTAATAGGAGATGGAATGGGGGTGGATCCAGGTGGGAGGGGAGTTGGGGAGGAACTGAGAGGAGCAGAGGGAGAGGAGACCATAATTACAATGTATTGTATTAAAAATGTCTCTTTTCAATAAGAGGAAAAATGTTTATGCTATTCCCAGTGTGCTCTCTGCCTCCTGCTTGAGATTTTACAGTCTGAGTTCTATGCTGTTCCTACTACCATACCTTTGCTTGGCCCACATGGACTCTAATGCTTTGTAACCAAATGTCCAATTAAACACTTTTCTTTATAAGTTGCCTTGATCATGATGTTTTCTTCCAGCAGTAGAAAAGTAACTAATACAAATTGTGTAATCTAGGGTCACTTTTTCTTTTACCATTACTCTGCTCTCATTTGTTTTATAATTTTTTAACAATTCAAAATCAACTCTGTATTTGCTTGTTTATTACTCTCCACTTCAATTTGAGCTCCAACAAGGAAGAAATCTCCTGTATCTCCACAGTGGACCCAGTGTGCGGCTCATCATAGGTAAACAACATTTTTAAACAATAAATGAAAATTGGAAATGAAATGCACCATGTGGACCACATCTGTTTCATCCAAAAGTGAAATAAAAGCATTATGAAAGTATCTATTATTCAAAAAATTTTCTCAAAATAAGTATGTATACAAAAATGAACTTTTTCAAAGTGAACCATACTTGATACTTCCATTCAGAAAAAGAAAGAAAGAAGGAAAGAAAGAAAGGAAGGAAGGAAGGAAGGAAGGAAGGAAGGAAGGAAGGAAGCCAAACACTTGATTTTTCTTTAATAGGAATCCCTGATGAGGTCAGATGGTGTGTGAGAGAACTGCACTGCTTCATATACATGTGCATATTTCTTTGGATAGAAACTATATATATTTTTGAGCACTGGGAGTGAGGACCCAGCTACAAATTGAGTTATATACTCTATTACGTGAATTTTTCCTAGGAAGATGTGAATCATTGTCTGGTCCCCCAACAACATGTCAAAGGAATAATTTTATTTGAGTCTTGTTTGGTGAACCAATGAGTGTATTAAGGTATGTGGATGAGGAATTACAGAACACAGATGAGTCAAAGGCTGCTGCATCACCAAAAAGTTCAGGTCAACACAGGGAATGACTCATGAAAGCTACAGACCTAGAACTCTTCGTGACTTAAAATTAGCTGAGCTGGTTGGAGAGCTAATTGTCTCCTTCCTAGCCATTGTTATTGCTTGCAAATCCCTGAGGAAGGGCTTCATGACCTTATTAATATTGGTAAGCTTTTGGAGCTTCTAGAGTCCAGTAGGTTTTGTGTTTCCTAAGTATGATGACTGCCACCCCCTTCTTTCTAATGTTGTGACTGGCCTGGTCAAATGAAACAGTCTAAAGAGCTACTTTTGTGTTTCTCAACCTATCAGGCTATTGAAACAATGAACCACAAAGAAATGGGGAAATTACTCACAAATCTCATGCTGGGAGAAAATGACCCTTGCCAGAGACAAAACTTGTGTTTGGGAAAGAATTTCTAACAATTCTAACTCGTCAGACTTCATTACCTGACAAGGATGATGTTGAGACAATGGTGGGCAGAACCACACCTGGATCAGGACTGCTGAGATATGCAAATACTGATCTTCTTTGTAAGTTTCATTTTATGTTCCTACCATGAGAACAATGTTGGGGGTAGATCTCTTAGTCCATTTTCCCAATATGACCATGTTGAATGAATCTCCATTTTCTTCTTCCCACTATTAATTTCACTCCTTTAATTGGCTATTGGAGAATGGGTGGTCAAAAGCTGATTTTGAGCACAGGTTGAGAACCCCAAGTTTGATAACAGGAGGGATTTTTTTTTCTTTATGGAGGACAGCTATGTGATATATTTAGACACCAGAGAGGCCCCAAAGAGAGGTAGATTCTAGGAGAGCTGATCAGACCCAATAAATCAAGTGATGATTATGAAGCACTTGGAACCAACCCCAGAGGGTGGAAGGAAAGAGTAACATGCGCTTCTCTGGGGACACAAACATTTGTAGAATAATGAGACTAGGAATGCAGAAATACCATGAGTTAGAGGAAAAGGCTGCGGGTTGTCAAAACTCTTCGGCACTTTAGGAACCAAGTTTTGAGGAAGAGGTCAGAGCCTGCTTCTTATCTTAGAAACTGACATTCAGTGTTCTGCAGGAATGGAACTTAGAAAGCACAAGCAAAAAACATGTCTTCTGGGAACAGCAGTAACACACCTCTACAGAGCTGTTGTGGTCAGCAGGGCCACGGAAAGTACCAGATGTGTGAAAATGCCTACTGAGTAACACTGAAGCAAGAGACATAGCTATAGCAGGTGTAATAATACCACTGCACAGTTTTCTGGACATTTAGGACCTGTACGTCCCAAGAAATTTTTCTGGTTCTGCTTTTGTTTCAAATTTTTCTTTTTGTTTTTCTGTCTGGCAGCCAGAACAATCAGAGGCTGATCTTGAGAATATGGGTACCAGAATGGTTGACCTGAAAACCCCTAAAGAAGTACAGAAAGAGGAGAAATTTGCAAGGTACTGACATTTCCACATAAGCAGATAAAAGCTGGGCAGAAAAGCAAATTCAACAGTGAGAGTAAAAGAATCATATCTGCCCTTACAAACTTGTAGAAAGGGGAATATTCAAGTGGATTTATGGCTACCAACAAGACTAAACTCTCTGATTGCTGCATTGCCAGAATGGAAATCATGATTAACAAGTTCTCCTACACCCATGGCACTGATTCCAGAGGTTTGGGTCTTAGAGCATATATAACATTTCCTGTCCTAAGAAAAAGAATCAACACATTCTAATGAGAGTGTAAAAAATTAAGGCAGTTTCAACTTTTGAGGCAAATGCAGACATTTAATTCTCTATTAAGTTCAGTGCAGTTTTATTAAGTTGAAAACAATTTGAAGAACAAGTCAATAAAATTGGAGTTTGGCTTAAATTAATGAACAGCCCTTATTGCTTCTCACCAGATACAGAGCTCTGTTAGTAAATTGTTTCAAGATGACAGAAATTTCACAGATCTTTGCAGCAGCAAAATTAGAAAAGGTGTAACATGCAGTTTATCATAATAAAATAAGTATATTGGGTTGAGATTTTATCTTATTAAGGAAAAGTATCAGTAGGAAAGAAAGCCTCTCACATCTCTATTACAAAAGCATAGAAAAGCAACTGAATTTCTAAGCCAGAAAGAGGTAAACTTACTCTATAAAGGATTAGTAGCAATTATCTTCAGCTTTGTGGTCCATATACACTCAGTTATAAATACACAATTAGGGGTTGGGGATTTAGCTCAGTGGTAGAGCGCTTGCCTAGCAAACGCAAGGCCCTGGGTTCGGTCCCCAGCTCCGAAAAAAGAAAGAAAAAAAATACACAATTAGGGGAGAGAGCTGGAATCTCAGAAGTGCAGACAATACTGAGACCTCAGAGGAGACAACTGCTTCTGCCCACATTCCTGACCAAATAAGAATACGCCAAGTGCTTTCTGTACCCTCTGGGCACAGGAACCTAGCAGCAGTCATAGGCAGGACCCCTCTGGTTTCCTCCTGAGCCCAGAGCTGAAAGTCAGTCCCCTGGAGAACTAACATACCTGAGAGAAGAGGGAAGACAAACTCTCCCGTGCTGAGCCAACTCCCTGGAGGCTTCAGGACACAACAAACCCAGGAGCAGCTCTCTGTTCCCAGACCCAGCTGAAAGAAAGCAGGTCTACAAGAGTGCTGACAAACAGGATTACAGGAGGGTCAAGCCACTGTCAGAGACAGCAAGATAAGCCAACAACAGACCCAACTGATGGCAAGAGGCAAGCACAGGAAACTAAGCAACAGAAATCAAGATTACTTAGAATCATCAAAGTCCAGTTCTTCCACTAAAGCAAATACCAGATATCCCGACACACCAGAAAAGCAAGATTTGGATTTAAAATCACATCTCATGATGATGATAGAGGATGTTAAGAAGGACATAAATAACTACCTTAAGGAAATACAGGACAACACAGATAAACAAATAGAAGCCTTTAAAGAGGAAACACAAAAATCCCTTAAAGAATTACAGAAACACACACACACACACACACACACACACACACACACACAAACACACACAGGTGAAGGAATTGAATAAAAACCATTCAGGATTTAAAGTGGAAAAAGAAACAATAAGGAAAAAACAGAGGGAGACAACCCTAGAGAAAGAAACCTAGGAAAGAGATCACGGATCATAAATGCAAGGAGCACAAACAGAATATAGGAGATAGAAGAGAGAATCACAGGGACAAAAGATACCACAGAAAATATTGACACAACCATCAGAGATAATGTAAAATGCAAAAACGCAAAAACCTCCAAATACAAAACATCCAGGAAATCCAGTACACAATGAGAAAATCAAACCTAAGGATAATATGTATAGAAGAGAGTGAAGACTCCCAGATTAAAGGGTCTGTAAACATCTTCAACAAAAGTATAGAAGAAAACTTCCCTAACCTAAAGAAAGAGATGCCTATCAACATACATTAAGCCTACAGAACTCAATAGATTGGACCAGAAAAGAAATTCCTCCTATCACATTATAGTCAAAACACCAAGTGCACAAAACAAAGAAAGAATATTAAAAGCAGTAAGGGAAAATGGTCAAGTAACATATAAAGGGAGACTTATCATCATTACACCAGACTTCTCACCAGAGAATGAAGGCCATAAGGTCCTGGGCAGATATTATACGAGACATCAAAGAGAACACAAATGACAGCCCAGGCTACTATATCCAGCAAAACTCTCAATTAACATAGAAGAAGAAACCAAGATATTCCATGACAAAACCAAATTTACACACTATCTTTCCACAAATCCAGCCCTACAAAGGATAATAGATGGAAAACTCCAACACAAGGAGGGAAACTACACCCTTGAAAAAAGCAAGAAAGTGATCTCCTTGCAACAAAACCAAAAGAAGAGAGACACACAAACATAATTCCACCTCTAACAACAAAAATAACTGGCAACAACAACCACTATTAATTAATATCTCTTAAAATCAATGGACTCAATTCCCTAATAAAAATACATAGACTAACAGACTGGATATGAAAAGAGGACCCAGCATTTTGCTGCATACAGGAAACAAACCTCAGAACAAAGACAGACACCTCAGAGTAAAGGCCTGCAAAACAATTTTTCAAGCAAAGGTTCCAAAGTAACAAGCTGGAGTAGCCATTCTAATATTGAATAAAATCAACTTTCAACCAAAAGTTACCAAAAAAGATAAGGAAGGACACTTCAAATTTACCCAAGGAAAAAAACCACCAAGAACTCTCAATTGTAAATATCTATCCTTCAAATGCAAGGCTACCTGCATTCATAAAAGAAACCTTACTAAAGCTCAAAGGACACACAGTGCACCTCAAACAATAATAGTAGAAGGTTTCAACACCACACTCTCATCAATAGACAGTTCATGGAAACAGAAATTAAACAGAAACATAGAGAAACAAACAGAAATTATGAACCAAATGGATTTAACAGATTTTTTAGAACATTTCATTCTAAAATAAAAGAATATACCTTCTTCTCAGCTTCTCATAGTACCTCCTCCAAAATTGATCATATAATTGGTCAAAAAACAGGCCTCATCAGATACAAGAAGATGAATTAATCCCTTGCATCCTATCAGATCACCACAGACTAAGGCTGGTGGTCAATAACAAAAATAATGACAGAAAGTCCAAATGTACATAGAAGTTGAACAATACTCTACTCAATGATAACTTGGTCAAGGAAGAAAGAAAGAAATTAAAGATATTTTAGAATTTTATGAAAAGGAACGTACAACATACCTAAACTTATGGGATACAGTGTAAGCAGTGCTAAGAGAAAAACATCAAAGCTGTGAGTGCCTCTAAAAAGAAACTGGAAAGAGCATACTTTAGCAGCTTTGCAGCATGCCTAAAAGCTCTAGGACAACAAAAAAGCAAATATGCACAAGAGGAGTAGAAGGCAGCAAATAATCAAACTCAGGGCTGAAATCAACCAAGTAGAAACAAAAAGGACTATACAAAGAATCAACAAACCAGGAACTGATTCTTTAAGAAAATCATCAAGATAGAAAAAGACTTAACTAGCCTAACAAGAGAGCACAGAGAGTGTATCCAAATTAACAAAATCAGAAACAAAAAAGGAGCCATAAAAACAGAAACCAAGGAAATTTAATTTGATCCCACTACAAAATCCTATATATAACAAAACTGGAATATCTAGATGAAATGGACAATTTTCTAGACATATACTAGTTACCAGAGATTAATCAGGATCAGATCTAAACAATTCCCTAACTCTTAAAGAAATAAGTTATTAGAAGTCTCTGAGCCAAAAAGGGCCAAGGATCACATGGTTTTATTGCAGAATTCTATCAGAGCTTCATAGAAGACCTCATACCAATACAGTCCAAACAATTCCACAAAATTGAAATAGAAGGATCACTACCCAATTCATTATATGAAGCCACAATTACTCTTACACATAAACCACACAAAGACCCAAGAAAGAAATAGACTTCAGACTAATTTTCCTTATTAATATCAACTTCAAAATACTCAATAAAATTCTTGCAAACCGAATCCAAGAACACATCAAAATGATCATCCATCATGATCAAGTAGGCTACATCCCAGGGATGCAGGGATGGTTCACTGTATGGAAATCCATCAATGTAATCCACTATATAAACAAACTTAAAGATAAAAACCACATGATCATTTCATTAGATGCTGAGAAAATCATTTGACAAAATTCAACACCCCTTCATGTTAAAAGTCTTGGAAAGATCAGGAATTCAAGGCCCATACCTAAACATAGTAAAAGCAATAAACAGCAAACCAGTAGCCAACATTAAACTAAACTGAGAGAAACTTGAAGCAATCCCACTAAAATCAGGGACTAGACAAGGCTGCCCACTCTCTCCCTACTTATTCAATATAGTTCTCTGAAGTCCTAGCTAGAGCAATCAGACAAAAAAAGGAGGTCAAAGGGACACAAATTGGAAAAGAAGAAATCAAAATATCACTATTTGCAGATGATATGATAGTATACTTAAGCTACCTCAAAATTTCCACCAGAGAACTACTAAGCATGGTAAGCAAAGTGGCTGGATATAAAATTAACTCAAACAAATCAGTAGCCTTCCTCTACTCAAAGGATAAACAGGCTCAGAAAGATATTAGAAAAATGACACCCTTCACAATACTCATAAATAACATAAAATACCTCAGTGTGACACTAACCAAACAAGTGAAAGATACATATAACAAGAACTTCAAGTCTCTGAAGAAAGAAATTTAAGAACATATCAGAAGATTGAAAGATGTTCCTTGCTCATGAATGGGCAGGATTAATATAGTAAAAATGGTTATTTTGCCAAAAGCAATCTATAGAATCAATGCCCACCTCATGAAAATTCCAACTCAATTCTTCATAGAGTGAGAAAGAACAATTTGCAAATTCATTTGGAATAACAAAAACAAAAACCAAAAAACAAAAAACAGGATAATGACAACTATTCTCAACAATAAAAGAACTTCTGGGGGAATCACCATCAAGGAGTAGTACAGAGCAATAATGATAAAACTGTATGGTATTGGTACAGAGACAGGCAGATAAACCAGTGGAATAGAATTGAAGACCCAAAAATGAACCCACACACCTATGGTCACTTGATCTTTCACAAAGGAGCTAAAACCATCCAGTGGAAAAAGGACAGCATTTTCAAAAATGGTGCTGGTTCAACTGGAAAACAGCATGTAGAAGAATGCACATCCATCCATTCTTATCGCCCTGTACAAAGCTTAAGTCCATGTGGATCAACGACCTCCACATAAAACCAAATACACTCAAACTTATAGAAGAAAATGTGGGTAAGGGTCTCAATCACATGGGCACTCGGGATAATTTCCTGAACAAACACCAATGGCTTATGCTCTAAGATCGAGAATCGACAAATGGGACCTTAGAAAACTGCAAAGCTTCTCTAAGGCAAAGGATACTGTGATTAAGACAAAACAGCAACCAATAGATTGGGAAATGATATTTACCAATCCTACATCTGATAGAGGGCTAATATCCATAATATACAAAGAACTCAAGAAGTTAGACTCCAGAGAACCAAATAACTCTATTAAAAAAATAGGGTACAGAGCTAAACAAAGGATTCTCACCTGAGGAATATCCAATGGCTGAGAAGCACCTATAGAAGTGTTAAGCATTCTTTAGTCATCAGGGAATGCAAATCAAAACAACCCTGAGATCCTACCTCACACCAGTCAGAATGGCTAAGATTAAAAACTCAGGAGATAATAGATGCTGTCAAGGATGTGGAGAAAGAGGAACACTCCTCCATTGTTGGTGGGATTGCAAACTGGCACAACCACTCTGGATACTAGTCTGGAGGTTCCTCAGAAGACTGGACATTGCACTACCTGAGGACCCAGCTATACCTCTCCTGGGCATATACCCAAAAGATGCTCCAACTTACAACAAAGACACATGCTCTATTATGTTCATAGCAGCCTTATTTATAATAGCCAGAAGCTGGAAATAACCCAGATGCCCTTCAGCAGAGGAATGGATTCAGAAATTGTGGTACATGTATAAAATGGAGTACTACTCAGTTATCACAGTCAATGACTTCTTGAAATTCATAGGCTAATGGATGGAACTAGAAAATATCATCCTGAGTGAGGTAACCCAATCACAAAAACACACACATGGTATGCACTCACTGATAAGTGGATATTAACCCAAAAGCTCAAAGTACCCAAGATACAATCCACAGACCACATCAAGCTCAAGAAGAATGACCAAAGTTTGGGTGCTTCAGTCCTTCTTAAAAGGGGGAATGAAAATATTCATAGGAGGGAATATGGAGTCAAAGTTTGGAGTAGAGGCTGAAGGAATGGCCTTTCAGAACCTGCCCCACTTGGGTATACAGCCCATATATTTACAGCCACCAAAACTAAATAATATTGATGAAGCCAAGAAGTGCATGCTGACAGGAGCCTGACATTGCTGTCTCTTGAGAGGCACAGTCAGAGCATCACAAATACAGAGGTGAATGCTAGCAGCAAACCATTGAACAGAGAACAGGGTCCCTGTTGGAGGAATTAGACAAAAGACTGAAGGAGTTGAAAGGGGCTTGCAACCCCATAAGAACAACAATACCAACCAACCAGAGGTCCCAGGGACTAAACCACCATGGAGTACACATGGACAGATCCATGGTTCCAGCTGCATATGTAGCAGAGGATGGCCTTGTTGGGCACCAATGGAAGGACTTGCCCTTGGTCCTGCCCAGGCTGGGTGGGGAGGCAGGAGAGGAGGTGGTTCAGGAGGGGGAATACCCTTATAGAAGGAGGGCAGGGTGCTGGGATAGGGGGCTTATGACCAGGAAACCAGGAAAAAGAATAATATTAGAAATGTTAATAAAATTATCCAATAATAAAAAAGAAAAAATACGTAATTATGTTAATGTAACTCAAAATTAGTCACATTAAAACAAGAATGAATGAATGTGGCTGTGTTTTAGCACAACTTTCCTTTTTGACACTGAAATATGAATGTCATACAATATATACATGTTCAAAATATTACTGTTGTTTTATCATTTGAAAGTATAAAAGCCAATGTTAACCATTGAACCATATTTGAACAAATATCAGAGTTAGGAATATGGCTCCATGTACAAACTCTTACTCCAGAAACATGAGGTTCAGAGTTCAGGGTCTTTGAGCTCATGGAAAAGCCAGGCAAGTGTGGCACTGCTTGTGATCCCAGCACTCAGGAGGCAGGTAGAGCATCCTTGGGGCAAACTGCCTAGCTAGCTTCACCAGGCTTGACCAGAATGGGAGAGTTTAGAATGAGTTTAGCAGCGGGCTCTATCTCAATAAATAAAGTGGGGAGTTCTAAAGAAAGATAGACACCTGGTATCAACTTGGGCCCTCCACATGCATGTGTGGCCCCATCAAACACATGTGAACACATTCTTGTGTGTGCACTCATCACACACACACACACACACACACACACACACACACACACACACACACACACACCAAAAATAAATGACAAACCAAGCTTGGCTAGTACAGGATGCAGTTTGTTCGTGTTCAAAGTTATGACCTGCTGCTGATCTACAAAGGAAAAAAATAAGACTTTCTCATAGTCACACAATGTCGTTAGCTAATTTACACCATTCTGTCTGCTTCCTGTTAATGTTAATCTCAAAGTTCACCATGAAAACTAATGTGATGATCTGTGGACTACTAATCATTCTCTCATCTGCCTTTCATTTTCTACCTCAAAGCTCTTGGGTTTTCTTTCCTTACAAGCTGTTTCCTCTTTCCTAGAGTGCAGTTACTCCCACTGGTGTCTTTAGGGGATGTTCAACATTACACATTAAGGTGCAATCAATAGCATTGATGAAAGAGTCATTTGGAATTATATAGAGGAAAGAAATTACTCTTTGCTTTGGAGGAGTCTATTCGCTGTGATCAGGCTTTTATGATAAGAACAGCAGACAACATTTCTAGGTCTTCCTCATTTATTCTTCCCCATTTTGTTACATTTAGTGCATGAACAACATGGATTACTAGGGCAACAATGATGTTATGGAGCAAAAACAATGACTTTGATATTCACCCCCTATCCCAGATAAACACAGATGAAATTTCCCCAACATAAACTACTTCCTGCAAGTAGGGTTAGGTGGTGTGTGTGTGTGTGTGTGTGTGTGTGTGTGTGTGTGTGTGTGTGAGAGAGAGAGAGAGAGAGAGAGAGAGAGAGAGAGAGAGAGAGACTCTGCTGCAACATTCAAGACAGTGTTGAGCTTTTCCTGAGGTCAAGCTCTGAACTTGACCAGTCTTGTGTGTCAGTGGGCTTAATTACAATTCCTGAGAACATATTTTCCTGATTTAAGTATAAGACTAAATGTATGTTCATTGTGTAGTTGTAGGAGCTGGGTGTCATCCACAAAACAGAATAAGCTCCCCTTTTTTGCATTGTGTACAGTCTTAGTGGGAAATTACATAAACAATGGACTACTAGTTACGTCAGTTCGGTGATGCATTAAAAATAACAGGTTGTATGGAATACAGACTTAAAGAAAATTCAGGAAATCAGATCTAACCCTGGCATTTCTCATTCTAAATTGAATGAAGTTAGGGCTTGTAGAGTAGTTCACATTTGAGAAAACGCTTTAAGAATGGGAAAAGTTTGCTGGATTGATATCTCAGTGAAAAAAAAAAGCATTCAGATGAATAAACAGCTAAAGTAAAGATAGAAATGATACCCTTTCGAATCATTCCTCTTGTGGTGTAGAAAAGTTCAATAACAAACTCTTATAAAATCAGTAATGCTTCTACCTTCCTCAAATCAAATAGCAAAACCGGTTTCTCTGACTACCCACTCTTTGTCCATTATCTAATTCATTAACACCATTGGAAAGACTTCTGGTTCCAAGTTTAATTGGCTTCCTAAAATGACGTCTTTTATCCTGTGATGATAGGCAACAAAAGGAAGAAGTTAAGCTCTGAAAATTGGATAATTAGACATCAAAATCCAAGCTGGGAGTAGTGGCACATACCTGTAATTTCAGCCCTTGGAAAGTAGAAACCGAAGATTCTGAAGTTTAAGGTCATCAGCTACATAATGAATTTGAGATCACCTTGGGCTATATGAGACCTTGTCTTGAAGGAAAATCTTCTTTAAAGTTTTTAATAAAACTTAAATCCTAATTCAACATATTAGAACAAATGGGGCTTTGACCAAGATTGCATCAATTACCTGAATTGAAACAAGAGAACTTAATACCTTAACTGCAGGGACTGCTCTGAAGATTAAGTAGAATACTCAGTACAGTAGTACATGTAAAACAGTACAAGGTCAGACAAATTTTCTCTTACGCGTCCATTTTGCATTCTCTACCTAGGAAAAGGAAACTTTGATGCTTCGTACAGAGCTTCAGAAGGAGAACTTTATTACCCTAGTTTGTGCTTTGAGGTTTGTCCACATAAAGGTACCCAAGTGGAATTAAACATACATCTAGGTGTTCTTTCCACTATTTAAGGACTTGACAATACCATGAAGGATAATGCTGTTGTTCTTGATATCTCTAATGAACTGTATGTGGGAAGGTTTTCTTTTTTAGAGCACAATAGCTTGCTATTTACATCAATGTATACTCAGAAGAGGAATAAGTAAACTGCCTAATTACTTTAACGGGGGAAAGAAAAACCTTATATAAGTCATTTCTTTCCTTCCTATTTTATAGAATTTTAAAATTGTATGATCAAACTCTCTCCCTGAGAAAATTACCCGAATTAAGAATTTTGCTATCTGTAGAGAAGGGATAAGGGCTGGAAATGCTGTACCAATAAATACAGTAGCATTTAATGGGGATCTATTCTAATGCGTTGAAAACCAGAAGGAAAAAAAAAAGACCTATCTACCATGGTGACAGCTGTAGGAAGCAGAAAAAACGCATTATGTCTTATAAATAAATATGATGATTTGAAGTACTAGGCGTAAGTAAGGGAAGACATAATTATAAACCTGTGCCTCTGAGAATGTTATTTAATGAAGCAAACGGTAACAAACCCCCAATCAGAAAGCAGTCTCACATTGTTAGCAATTTCTACTAAGAGGGAAGGAAGGAACCGAAGGAATCACTAGACTGAGATAAATTAGTGTTTTCATTTCTAGTGAGCTTTCCCACACACATTTGTGTCAGCATCCCTATAGACTCATCTCTCAGTGTGCTTTTGAAAATGGAATGACTGAGCAAAGAAAAACCTTTTCTTCTCATCTCGCATATTAACAGGCTAATTGTGTTACATGAACAGAATTGAATAACCTCCCTTGAAAAGATTTTCGAAGCTTCCAAAACAAAAGCCTCAATCCATGTTGTTGACGCATTCGAAATGACTTCTCTTCAAAGCTGAGTGTTCCCCACTGTAACAGGAATAGTGGGAAAACTGTCACCAAGAAGACAGATGGGAGAGTTGGTCAACACGATCTTTGACAACTTACTGAAATCTCTGCATCTTTGTTCTCCACTGTGAAATGGGGCATAATGCTGTCTTATAACAACAATCTGGCAAAGATGACTTGGAAAGCAAGTCCTTAGATCTTCGGTCATCTCCATCAAGCACTCTGACTCAAGCCACCACAGGCAAAATGAATTCAATAACAATAGCAAACCACAGGACTGGGAGATGACGGTTCATTTGGTAAAGCATGAGCATCTAGGGTTTGGATCCCTAGAGCCTATGTGGAACATAAAATCAGGTATGCTTGTACATACCTGGAACCCTGGTCAAAGAAGGAAGAGAATGGAGACAGGTAGAGAACCTTGAAGCTTTCTGCCCAGCCAGTGTAGCTGATGTGCGAGTACTGGATTCAGTAGGAGATCATGTCTCAAAAGATAATATCGGAAGTGATCCAGGAAAATACCCAACATTCATCTCTGGTTTGCACAGGCACATCATGCACAGCCACATATGCAAGTGTACATACACTATATGCACGAGCACACACACACACACACACACACACACACACACACACACACACACACATGCTTTTAAAGTATTTAGGTTGTAACTTATAGAAGACCATTTAAGTCATTTACATAAAAGATTGTTGTCTACAGAGTATCTCTTCAAGCTCAAGGAAGATGACTCAGGTATGCCTCGCTCTACAAATACACTCTTAACTAGTGGTTTAAACTAAAAAGAGACCTCTAGGACAGAAATATTAATATATATAAACAGGAAAACTTAATCTCTTTGGAATTGCCAATTCTAATCAATTCTGCAAAGAATAGCAACAAACTTTGTAGTTTATAATTTAAATGTTTTAAAAAACACTAGGAAATTGTCACAAAGCAAATTTCCCTTTCAAGTTCCCCACAATGAGGCTAGCCTTTTTCTTGCCTTGATCACAAGTTAAAACTAATAACTGCAAGGACTTTGACTTTGGTAGTCTGGAGGGGATGGATTACTTATTGGTTGGGTTTTTTTTTTGTTTTTTTTTTTGTTTGTTTGTTTTTGTTTTGTTTTGTTTTGTTTTGTTTTTTTTTTGGTGCTGTTGTTGGTTGGTTGATTGGTTGGTTGGTTGGTTGGTTGGTAATACAAAGTGTGTGGTAGTTTAAATCCAAGACCATCGTTCCCAGTGTTCAGTCCAATATAATAATGAGCCCCTCACTCTTCATTTGGAAGTCCTTGTCCAACTCCCTTGGGTCTGCCATAAAAACAAAAACAAAAACAAAACAGTGTCTGTGTGGATTTCTCCTGCAAGTGAAGGTTTACCCCAGCACTCTGAATACCTTGATGAGCCTGGGAGGTTTAGTGGGGGGGGGGCATTCTTTCCAAATGCTACGTGATGAGCTGCCTCACAGTCTCATTTAGAATCGAATCCCATAGTTGATGTTATTGATCTCATGGGTTCCTCAGACAGTGACACCTGGTCACCTACAACTTTCTCCACTTCTGAAAAATCACTCTTAATAACTACAATGGGCTTGTGTGAGGTGTCTGGGCATTTAACTTCCCCAGCCATGGTTCTAGGGGCTGACATGGAGAAACAGATATCTTTCTGTCTTTCTCCATGTCAAGACATGGCATATTCTGGGGTGCTTTTTATGCTCCACACCTCCCCTCTCCCCAAAGCTTCAAGCCCAGGCTCACCTGCCTCTCCTATTTATCTTCTCTCCTTCTTCATCTCACTTTCCCACTTTGTTACAGATTCTCTAGAAGCATGCTCTTCTATTTGTGTGTGTGTGTGTGTGTGTGTGTGTGTGTGTGTGTGTGTGTGTGTGTGTGTTTTATGGGTGTGATGTATATACTTGTATGTATGCAGGTTCAAGTACCACACCTGCAAGTATAGAGTCCAGAGTCGTACATTCATTCCTTCTTCTACCTCCCACTGACTTACTCATTTTACATATGGTCTCCTCTTGAACCTGGAGCTCTTGCTTTTGGCTAGGTTAGAAGCCGGTTAGCCCTATCCATTCTCTTGTTTCTACCCACTTCAGTGCTGTATTGTATGCCTACTGGGTTCCATTCCTATGTAACTACACTCATCTTATTATGTGCATGCTAGAATCTGAACATGTCCTTCATGATTACACAACAAGCACTTTAGCCACTGAGCTGTCTCTCGAAAATAAACGTACTGTTTTAATAGATTATTTGTATAAACAAAACCAACAACAAGAAAACCCCACCTCTGTATCTAAGTTCAGGAAATAGAGTTACATGTTGTACCTTAGTTTCTCATTCCAAACTTTGATTTAGTGCTTTTGTATACCAGAAGCTGATCATCAGATATTGTCCAAGTTTTCTTCCATCAGAATAATTAGAAGTCGTCTGAAGGCTTTTTAATAATCAATATTGCTTTGGCTCAAAGGAAAAAAAAACCTTCAACTCCACAGCCATCTATATATCACTCTATTTTTTCTTTTGTCCCTGATTGCTTTCTGCTGAGAGAGAGAGAGAGAGAGAGAGAGAGAGAGAGCACTGTGCTTTGCCCCTTCCCTTTTAAATCATATATTTGAGTGTTCAACATCTAACACTGAATACCAGTATTTTTCAGTAAATCAAAAAAGAGGATTATCTGTCACCTCTAAAGGGAAAAAGAAAATCAAGCCAAGATGCACAAACAGAAGAAAAAAATCAATTTTCTCCAGGTCACTCACCTACATCATTCCTTCAGAATAGAAACAAAACACAAGACTTTGGTTTGTTCTTTCATGAAATCTGACCAAAATGGAAGCAGACAGGGAAGAATGAACTAGAGGCATCTGCAGTTTAAAAAATCTTTCTTGTGAGTAAATACTGTGCATTAAAAGGTCACTCCTGACTCTTTTCACTTAGTCCTGACATGGAAAAAATATCTGATTGCCATGAAGAGCATCCTGACCTTTTGTGAATCTAGCTCACAGTGAGGCAACATTAATCTGCACAACTTGGAGGGGCAATGGCAGCCTTATACACCTCTCATCACCTAACTAGAATTTTAGAAAAATAAAGTGAGAAAGGACATTCTCTATAACATTTCAGGTCAGAGGTCATTTACATTTTTTTGTAAATTATCAGAGAGCAAATATTCTAAGAGATGCATTGGTACCTGGTCTCTATCATAGGTACTCAGTACTCATCTCTGCCACTGCAACCTCTGACAGTACTTAAAAGGATGAGAATGGATGCTTTCCAATAAAGTCTTACAGATGGATATGGAAGTTTGAATTTTGTGTAATCGTTATACAACACAAAATAATTCTTTTGAATTTTTTAACTATATAGAGAAATGAAAATAGTCCTAGCTCATGGTCCTTACGAAAACAGTAAGTGGGCTAGATGTTGGCTGTGGTTCAATTATTCCTAGATTGCTCTTCATTTATAAGTTGCACTAGTTTAATTGATTCAGGAATAGAGGTTGATTAGTGGACTTAGAAAGTTAAAGAATGAAATTATACCACAAGAATGTTTGTCTTATTAAACAACTTTAAAACACACACACACACACACACACACACACACACACACACACACACACACACACACAAATGCTCACCCACTAGGTTTTTTCTCAGGAGGCCATGACTTTTATTTTAGCTGAAGTCTGCCAACTGTAACTCAAAATGGCCTCCTTTAGCACTTTGCCTTAAGTTCCTAGCCAAATGAGAATTGAAGTTATGTGCAAATTCACTCAAGATGCAGAATGTTTCTAGCTTTTACAAGTCTCCTTAATCTTTGATACTTGTGCCACCCACCATTTTTTGACAGCAGTGTTTTACTAACTTGCCTTTACAAGAGTTTTTCCAAAATACCCAACTCAGCAATTTTCTTCCTCATTAAACTATGCAGAGCAGTGGTTCTCATTATTCTAATGCTGAGACCCTTTAACTTAGTTCTTCATCTTGTATTGACTCCCACCCATAAAATTATTTTGTTGCTACTTCATAACTGCAATTTACTACTGTGATGAATCATAATGTAAAAATCTGATATGCAAGATATCTGATATGTGACTCCCCAAAGGGGTTGAAACCCAGAGGTTGAGAATTTCTAATTTCTCCGACTAAGACAAATTGTTTCCAGCATAGTGAGTGGGTTATTCCTGTGGCAATCTGACCATGATTTGGGGAGAATTATGGAACAATTTTGGAACTTTGTGCTAGAAAGAGCCATTAGGTGTTTAGAACTCTGTGGGATGTTCTGTAGGGAGCTTGGAAGACAATGTTGAGAACTGTACAAACTATAGAAGCCTGGCTTGTGAAATTTCAGAAGGAAGAGTAAAGACTCTTGTCAGGGTCATTGATGTTTTGATTGTGAAGATTCTGTGGTTTTGGTTAACCGGGTCGTAATAATCAGCTGTGATTTATAAGATACCAGAATTCCTAAAGCAAAATCTTTGCATTACTGGGACTATTGATGCTGGTCAGCGGGAGATAAGAAATTAGTGGTGATTAAGAAGAGACAAGCATCATTGAAATGAATTCTTCTGGGAAGTGTTTTCTGAGAGCACAAAAAAAGCTGTGTTCCAGAGATAGCCAAGGTTGTACCTCATGCTGCCACTGGACTTGGTAATGTGTAAGTGTCACCTAGGTGGTACTGGTTTTGAAGGCATGAAGGGATCATGAAGAACATGACATGAAGCTTGGCACTGTGAGCCATGGAAGGCCATTGGGGAAGATACACAGCCTTAGTTGCAGTTGATGTCCCAGGACTGAAGGGGTCATGCAAAGGAGTTGAGGCTGAGCACCATAAAGAGAGCCTATGAGAGGCTATTGGTGAAGCCTAGTTGCAGCAGAACACAACCATGTTTTGGAGATGCCAGTACCATGAGATGATCACCAAGAACAGCAGCAGTAGTGGAGTACAGGCTGCTGGAGCCTAGAAGACAAGCTGTTTGCTACAATGGGCAGAACTGGAGAAGTGAACCAAGCCCTTGGAGGGGCCCAAAAGATCATGAGTGGATCCCAGACATATGATAGTTTGAGTTTGATTTTCCTTTTGATTGTGACTGTGCTCTGATATTTTTCCCTTTTGAAGTAAGAAAGTATTTTATTGAATCCCACAGTTAAGTGACTTTGAATTGTAAAAAGTCTGAATTTTAAAAGACATTGGATATTTTAAAGGAAACTGAATTTTAATATGTAAAGACTGTGGTACTTTTAAAGTTATTTAGATCTTGGGGATGAATAGGAAAGTAAAGGTTAAAGTTTAATAGTGATGTGTTCATGTGTCAAGTCGACAAGGGGTCAATTGTACTGCCTGGTTTTGTATGTCGACCCAAGCTGGAGTTATCACAAAGAAAGGAGCCTCCCTTGAGGAAATGCAGCCATGAGATTCAGCTTTAAGGCATTTTCTCAATTAGTGATCTAGGGTGAGAGGGCCCATTATGGGTGGTGCCATCCCTGGGCTGGTAGACCTGGGTTCTATAAGGAAGCAAGCTGAGCAAGCCAGGGGAAGCAAGCCAGTAAGTAACATCCCTCCATGGCCTCTGCATCTTGCTTCCTGACCTGCTAAAGTTACAGTCCTGAGCAGCAATGTGGAAGTGTAAGCTAAATAAACCCTTTCCTCCCCAACTTACTTCTTCATCGTGATGTTTGTGCAGGAATAGAAACCCTGACAAAGACAAATTGATTTTAGAGGCTATGATAAAGAACAGTGGCATAAGGGACCCAAAAGCAAATGCCTTGAACTCTTATTAAGGATAGAAATCAATGGTTTGAAAAAGTCTCTCTCTCTCTCTCTCTCTCTCTCTCTCTCTCTCTCTCTCTCTCTCTCTCTCTCTCTGTGTGTGTGTGTGTGTGTGTGTGCTTACGTTGATACATGCATATATGTTGTTGAGGGATTATACTAGAAGCAGCCTATCAGACCTAATGGGCACGGGACATCAGTGGATACCTTATATGGAAGGCAGTGTCAGTGAACCTAGCAAGCAGTTGAGTAGTGCATCCCACTTTCTGTTCATGATATTTGAAATTTCATGTGAGGAATGAGGATGGTACGATGACTCTAGATATTTTTCTTTAAAGAAACTTGTTAATGGATTTATACCACTTATGACTTAAAGCATGCTTCCTGTAAAAGAAAATATCTGTTATTGCTTTCTTTAACAAGATGAATTTCAGTGTTTGACCATAATCTGGGAGGCATATGTGGAATTTTCCTAGAAGACATCAGTGCTTTACTGCAGGCATGGGTAGGCTCTCCTTGGAAGAACAGTGGGAATGTGGTTTTGGATGGAAATTAATACTGCTGCTCAAAGAATATTGTTGATTAGAGCATAATCATCTATCGAAGAAAATAGTCAAAATATACTGAAATGAGGCAAAGGGCGGTTAAAGAAAAAGAGATACAAAAGTGGTTCCAACAAAACCAATGCCATACTTTCTAAAACAAATGCATCATTCCTCTAACACTTAAATTAGAAGACTTTTATCTTTTCCAATGAGCATACCCCAGGTTAAAAAAACACCTATTTCACACATTTGAAATGAGTGTATATCTTCCTAGATCTCTGCAGTAAAATAATTACTTCCTCTGTAGTTAATATTTACTCTCTTCTCGTGAAATGAAAGTAGTTTTTGCCTTCATTTAATTGCATTTTACATATCCCTGCTGAAATTTAAGTATTCCTCAAAGGTTGCCATACCAAGTATTACCTGAAAGGATCATTTTTGTTCAAATTATTGTTTTTAATACTGACAGAACCCAAGGTACCAGTCAAGTAAATGATCAACCCTTGATCAGGCAAACTTCTAATTGGACCTCAATTCTCATGTACTTATTTTAAAAAAAAAATCTTTTTACTTTCAAATGTAGATGATGTCTCTGGTAATACTTTTGATAAATACATATTGGAATATCCATCAGGCATATTAAATCCTTTAGAAAAAGCTGGATGTGAAGAAGAGTGATTAATGCCAGACTCGGTCTTATAATGTTTGTTTTAGTTCTTTTCTGGTTGCTGTTATAGAATACACTAATAAAAGAAATTTAAGATGAGTTTATTTTGGCTTTCAGTTTGAGGATACAGTATTCATAGTGGAAAAAACTATGATGGCAGGAGCTTGAAAGCAGCTCCTCATATTAGGCCTGAAGTCAGGAAGCAAGGAATGTTTGCGTTTAGCTGGCCTTATTTATTTATTTATTTACTTATTTTTTTATTAACGAATTTACTTATTCACATTGCAACCACCCCCTTCTCCCAGACCCACCATCGCAAATCCTCATTTTTTGAGATTACATTTACTTCATTTCTTCCTTTCCCTTCCTCGTCCAAACCTGCCCATATACTCTTCCTTGTTCTTTCAAATTCATGGTCTCTTCTTTCCGTAATTGTTTATACATACATATATGTATATGTTTACAAAATATATTCCAATATGACTGGTTCAGTCTGTATAATGTTACTTTGTCTGTATGTTTTAGGGACTGACCATTTGGTATTGGATAATTAATTGGTATTATCTTCCCTGCAGAAGACCATTTCTCCAACTCTCAGCATCCTTTAGTTGCCTGTAATTGTTAGGGCAGGGTTGAGGCCTGTAGTATTTCTCCACCCACTTTGGTATGTCTATTGCTGTTGTCCTTGTTAAGCTTGTATTTAGGTAGTCATGTTGCTGAGACAATGAGGGTAGCTTCTGACATTCCTAGAAGATACAGTGTCACAGCTAATTCAATTATCTTTTTATTCTTCATTATTAGCATTGTTTTTCATGTATTACATCCTGACCACAATCTCTTCTCCTTCCTCCCCTCCAAGTCTTCCCCCTTCTTCCTTTATCTCCACCCACTCCTTCTCCATTCCCCTGCAGAAAAGGGAAGGCTTCCCAGGATGTCCACCAAATATGGCATATTAAGTTGCAACAAGACCAGGCACCTCTCCTTGTATCAAGGCTGGATAAAGCAGCCTAGTAGGAGGATAAATGGCCTGAAAGACAGCAAAAGAGTCAGAGATATACCCGCTTCCATGGTTAGGCATCTCACAAGAAGTCTGAGCTACACAACCATAACATATATGCGGAGGTCAGGCCCATACAGGCTTTATGGTTATTGGTTCCGTCTCTGGGAAGTCCTATAATCTCCACGTAACGTTTAGCTGTGGATCTCTGTATCTTTTTCCATCAGTTACTAGATGTACCCTCTCTGATGACAGTTACGATAGGGTCCTATCAACAATTAGAGCAGAATCTCATTAGGAAACATTTCATTGGCTTAAAAAAAAACTGGTTGTGTTTAGTTCTAGTCTAGACCTCTGGTTCCTGCCCCTCAGGCACTGTCAGGAATGGGCTGTCTCCTGTGGCATGTTCCATGGGTGTCTAGCTGGATCGATCATTGTCTACCACTTTGCACAATTTCTTACTACCTGTACATCTTGCAGGCAGGACAAATTGTAGATAGAAGGTTTTATAGTTGGGTTGGTGTCCCAATCCCTCAACAAGAAATCTTGCCTGGTTAAAAGAGATAAGCAGTTCAGGCTCAGTATCCCACATTACAAGGAGTCTTAGTGAGGGTAACCCTCGTAGATTCCTAGGAGTTTCCACTGCACTAGGTTTCTAGCTCATTCTAGAGATGCCCTCCCCCCATTCTAGTTGTCTCTCCCAGTCCTCCCATGTGATTCTCTCCTGCTCCTGTCCACACCTGTCTCAAGTCCTCTTTCGACATCTATTCTATTATCCCTTCCCAGAAAGATTCATGCATCCCCTTTCAGACCTCCTTGTTACTCAGCCTCTTTATGTCTGTGAATTTCAGACTACTATTCTTTACCTTATAGCTACTATCCACTTATAAATGACTACATACCATGTTTGTATTTCTGGGTCCAGGTTACCCCACTCAGGATGATCATTTCTAGTTCCATCCATTTACCTGCAAATGTCATGTGGTGATCTATTAACAGCTGAGTAATATTCCATTGTGTGTTTATATATATATGTATTTTTGTTATCCATTCTTCAGTTGAGGGACATCTAGACTGTTTCAAGTTTCTAGCTATTATGAATAAAGCTTCCATGAACAGAGTCAGGCAAGTGTCCTTGTGGTAGGATGGAGCATCCTTTAGTATATGCCCAGGACTGGTATAGCTTGCTCTTGAGGTCTATTCCCAATTTTCTGATAAGCTGCCATAATATTTAATATTCCCAAAGTGGTTGTACATGTTGGCACTCCCACTATCAAAGGAGGAGTGTTCCCCTTGCTTCACATCCATACCAGCATAAGCAGTGCCTTGTGATTTTGATCTTAGTCATTCTGACAGGTATAAGATGGCATTTCATACTCATATTGTTTGCATTTCTCTGATGGCTGAGAATGTTTAACATTTCTTTAAGTGCTTGCTTCTTAGACAATTAAAACTTCTCTAGTGAGAATTCTCTGTTTAGAACTGTACCCCACTTTTTAATTGGATTATTTGGTTTGTTGACAACTTTTTTCTTAAATTCTTTATATATTTTGCAAATTAGACCCATTTCAGATGTGGGGTTGGTGAAGAACTTTCCCATTCCATAAGCTGCTGTTTTGTTCTATTGACAGTGCTCTTTCCCTTACAGAAGATTTTCAGTTTCATGAGGTCCCATTTATTAGTTGTTGATCTTAGTACCCATGCTACTGACACTCTCTTCAGAAAGTTGTTTTCTGTGCCAATACATTTAAGGCTATTTCTCACATTTTTTTCTATGAGGTGTAATATATTTTGTTTTATGTTGAGGTCTTTAATCCACTTGTACTTGAGTTTTGTTCAGGGTGATAGATATGAATGTAGTTGCATTCTTCTATATGCCAATGTCCCGTTAGACCAGAACCCTTAGTTGAAGAAAGGCATATTCTTTTGTGTTTGGGAGAGATGTTCTGTTGATATCTGTTAGGTTCATTTGAGTCATAATGCTGGTTAACTTCAATATTTCTTTATTTAGTTTTTGTCTGGGTGGCCTGTCTATTGATGAGAGTGGAATATTGAACTTAGTAATGTGTGGGGTTTCATGTATAATTTAAGGTTTAGTCATGTTTCTTTTTACAAATGTGGATTCACTTGCATTTAGAGCATAGATATTGAGAATTGAAACGTCATCTTGGATTTTGTTTCTTTGATGTCTATGTTGTGTCCTTCCCTATTCCTTTTGATTAGTTTTGGTGCGAAGTTTATTTTGTTAGATATTAGAATGCTAACACCAGCTTGCATCTTGTGTTCATTTGCTTGGATAGTCTAACCATTAACTCAACCATTAACTCTGAAATAATGTCTACCTTTAATGTCGAGCTGTGGTTTTTTATTTTGTTGCAGAAGGATGAATCCTGTTTATGTATTCATTCTATAAGCCTGTGTATTTTATTGGGGAATTGAGTCCTCTGGTATTAAGAGATATTGCTGTGAATATCCTAGTAAGAGCACCAGTGGAAGGGGAAGCCCTGGGTCCTGCTAAGACTGAACCCCTAGTGAACTAGACTGTTGGGGAGAGGGCAGCAAGGGGGGGAGGGTTGGGAGGGGAACACCCATAAGGAAGGGGAGGGGGGAGGGGGATGTTTGCCCGGAAACCGGGAAAGGGAATAACATTCGAAATGTATATAAGAAATACTCAAGTTAATAATAAAAAAAAAAAAGAGATATTGCTGATAAATGATTGTTAATTCCTGTTATTTTGTTGTATTTGTGTGTGGCGGTGGTGGTGGTGGTGGTGTGTGCGTGTATGCACGCACACACACACACACACACACACACACAGGCACGCACGCACATGCACATGCACATGAACTCATGGGCTAAAATGCACACTTTCCTTCTTTTGGTTTTGATAGTGTGTAGTTAATAATTTCCTGTGTTTTCATTGGTGTAATTAGCCTCTGTGAGATGTAGTTTTTCTTCTAGTACCTTCTGTAGGGCTGGATTTGTGGATAGATAGTAGCGTTTAAATGTGACTTCTGCATATATATCTTGGTTTATCTATGGTCATTGAAATTTTGCTGGTATAGTAGTCTGAGCTGGCATCTGTGGTCTCTTAGAGTCTGTCCAGTCCCTTCTAGCTTTCAGGGTCTCCATTGAGAATACAAGTGTAATTCTAATAGTTCTACCTTTATATGTTACCTGGCCTTTTTCCTTTATAGCTTTTAATATTCTTTGTCCTGTATGTTTATAGTGTTTTGATCATTATGTGAGGGGTGAGAGACTTTATTTTCTGGTCCAATTTCTTTCTCTGGAAGCTTCTTGTACTTTTTTAAGGCATGTTCTTAATATTAGGAAATTTTCTTCTATGATTTTTGTTAAAAATATTTTCTGTGTCTTTGAGTTGGGATTCTTCTCCTTCTAATCTTACTATTCTTAGATTTGGCCTTTTCATAGTGTCCCACTTTTTCTGAATGTTTTGGGTCAGGGATATTTTAGATTTAGCATTTTTTCTTTGTGTCAATGTCTTCTGTTTTATCTTCTATACCTGAGATTCTCTCTTCTGTCTCTCGTATTTTTGTTAGTGATGCTTGCATCTGTCGTTTCTGTTCACTTGCCTAGATTTTTCTATCACCAGGATTCTCTCAGTTATGTTTTCTTTATTGCTTCTATTTGTGTTTTTAGGTCTGAAACAGTTTTACTCATTTCCTTCACCAGTTTGCTTTTTTTATTGCTTCTCTTGGCTTTCTTTAAGGGATTTGCTAATTTCCTGCAGTAGTTGGTGCTTTCCTGGATTTCTTTAAGGGATTTATTCACTTATTCTGATTGATTGTTTTTCTACATTTCTTTCGGTGACTTATTAATTTTTTCTTTAAAATCCTCTATGATCTTCACAAAATCTTAAAGGTAAATTTCTTGTGTTTCAGCTGTGTCAGACTATCTAGGGTAAAGTGGAAACATAAGGGTTCTTTGAAAGTCAGTTGTGTTGGATGGTGTTTTTGCTTGGGCAAACATGTGAAGGAACATTTCTCTGAAGCAGACACATGCTTCTGCTAAAGCAAGCATGTGAAATGAAACGCAATGAAGGATTCTTCACTAATGACACTCATATATTGTTCCACCTTACATTACATAGTTGAACTCCATCTGTTGAGACTCCCTAGAGAGAAACACACCAAAAAACATCTGGTATAGTGCAGTTTCTTGCTGCATCTTCAGACTTTGCAGATTGGCAGAGTGATGTCAGCTGATACAGACACATGGGCTGAGGCAAGACCCATGGAGGCAATTAATGTTTGAAGGGAGCATAAAAAGGAATCGATGGACAATGGCTGAGTTGCCTCTGATAGAGCAGAAGACTTCTCCCAGAGTTTTTGGACAAGGTATAGAGACAAAGAAGGTGTACTGTTGGGGGGAAACCAAGTGGGCTCTAAGAAGTATTGGGAGGCTGTGGATGGGGTTATACCTGGGGGTCTGGGTATTGGCATGGCCTCCATTAGAACAGGGTTTTCTGCTGGAGTTGTGAGCTGGGATATAGAGAACAGCGGAGGGGATCCTTTGACCATCTTAACAACCTTAAGATCCTTAACGTTCTTTCCACCATGTTCCATCATGTTCCCTGAGCCTTAGATACAAGAGTTGTTTTTGTAGGTGTAATCGTTGGTACTGGGCTCTACAAGTCTTCATTTTGAATGATTGTGGTTTCCTGAAATGTCTCCTTATGTTAAAAAATGAAGCTTTCTGACAATCGTGGACCCTGAATCATGGTTCTGAGCTAGGTCCTCTTCATGTGCATTATGGTTGCATAGCTTTATGTTCTTTTGGGATTCCAAATAATGGGAAGGGGTATCTCTGACTCTTTTGCATGTGCCTGGGACATTTTTTCCTCTTACTGGTTACCTTATCCAGACTGATATGAGGGTTTGTACCTAGTCCCATTATAATTTGCTATGCCATATTTGGTGGATATCCCTGGGAGGACGGCATTGGTTTTTTTCTGATGGGAAACAGTGGAGGAGTGGAGTTAGGGAAGAGATGAGGTAGAAAAGGACTTGGAGGAGTGGAGGAAGGGGAAAATACAGTCAGGATGTAATGGATGAGAGAAGAATTTTTAAAAATTACAAAGAAAGAAAAAAAAAGGAAAGAGAATCTTCCTTGATGAGTAGTGAAGTTTATAAGCTATGTGTGCATAAGGACAAATATTTAGAGTCTAGTTAAGGATTATGTTGGTTTGGTAAAATAATCTCTGTAAGTTCTCTTCCAAAGAGCCATGAATGTTCATCTTTGGATTCAGTCTGGAATCCTAGCCCAGAAAATGGTACCACCCACATTTATGGTTGGTCTTTCTATCTCAAGATAATTTAGATAATCCTTTTCATTAGCCTAATCCAGATAACGCTCATAGGCATTCCAGGAGCTTCTTCTTCAATGATCCTAGGTCCTATCAAATTAACAATCAACATTAGGAATAACAAATACCTTCAACAATGTTTATACTCTGTGAACGTCAAAGTATGCAGTTATTTTTAGTTCTTTCATTTGTTTGAGAGCTTTGACTTCAGGGTTTTGGGTGGTTTGGGTTTTTTGTTTGTTTGTTTTGTTTTGTTTTCTGAGCTTTCTTCATCAGGCTACATTCATTTTAACATCCAAATTCATACAAATTCAAATTAGCTTTGTTTTCTTCATGGTTCTGAGTAGGTTACAATTAGAATGTATTCCTTTCCAAGCCTGCACTAAATAGAACAAGGGCCCTCAACACTGAGATAGAACTCTCTAAAGAAATGCATTCAGCCATCTTCTTTATAATGTCTTCTCTCTGGTATCATTTTATAACCTTGGTGTGCTGAAAGCATCTAGAAGTCCTGGAAAAAGATCTTGGAGAGAACAAAAAAAGTTTCTTATATTCATCTCTTTTAAAATCACTTATGGTTGACTCATTTTCAGACTTAGATATCATAATTTCTCATTTTGTCAGAAACTTCTATTTTAAAATATTTATACATAGAAACTGCCATCAATGAGAAAATCATTGATGTATATACTCTTTTATTCTTCTAAGCTATATTTTTCATAACAAAAGGAAATTATTTTCCATTTTTTTCAATTACCAGTACATGTGGAGCCACTTGCCATACCAATAAATATCCATATAAAAATGGACCTGTCTCATTTTTAATAATGTGTACCATGATTAGATGGTACAATTAGAAGCTACTCTCATGGGCTCTACCACACTTATTCAATCATTTCTTTATACTAACGTACTGTTTCTTTTATTATGTTAAGTGATTCAGCGTATACCATGTATTTATACGCTTTCTATTTCTGAGTACTTATATATCATTATATGCATTCAATTATTTAAATATTTGTTGAATACATGCTATGCTAACATGACAAAGAGCTACATTTTAATCCCATCCTACTCAGGAGGCCATAAAGGAAAGCACTGTCCAAATTTGAATGATATGATTCCCACTGTTGTGAGGAATGGAACCTGGCAAAGAAAGTTAGAGAATTCTAAAGTCATAACTGTTCAAGAAATGAAAGAACTAAAAATGGACCATGATTTGCTTGTGAAAAAATCCTAAATGGGAAATTACAGAGTTTAAATATATGCCTATTTTAAGGTATTTGGTCTATGTTTCTAAATTATCCTGCAGATACACATGATTATGAGAGAGTGTGCATTTACTTTTCTCCTTCTAGAAGAAAAATACTTCTGTTAAAAATTTTCTTCTCTAACAGGAGGAAACTATGAGCTATAATTAACAAGAATCTGAAATGTACTTAACTCTAATAAATTATTGGCTCTACTTTATTTCACTCTAATTTTATATTTAAAGAAAAGTTACAAAAATAGTACACATAGGGTCCCATTATATACCTCACCTCTTTTTTGAATCTTTATATCTTACCTAGACACAGCATAATTATCAACACCATGAAGCTGACACCATAAGATTACTTACTAAACATCCATACTTATTCAGGTTTACCTGCACTCACGTGTCCATATCCACACAGAAATGGGCACAATGTATATAATTACAATCACACATAAATCTTTAATAAAGAAAGAAAGATCCTACTTTGGATCCTACTTTGGGTACCCTGGATTCTTGCATTTACAATATTAAAACATTTTTCATCATGAATGACCTTGGCCTTTTGGAAAAGGACTGATAGCTTATTTTCTACAGACCTCCTTCAATCAGAATGTATATGACAATCCTACCTGGGATGAAGTTATATATTTTTGAAATATTTTTAAATGTTTCATATCAGTGGACTCATAATAAGTGTGCCTTGTTAGTAATACATACCATGAGAAAAAGTAAATGAGATTTTAATGCAATGGGTTAATACAAATAGTATTTATACAGTATGAACCATATATTAAGCATAATGATTTTCTGTTTCTATAATCTTTCTAAAGACTTTATAAAATAATCTCATTTTGTTCTTTGTATTGAATCTCTTAAAAATATGTGGCTCTCCCAAAGTTATACATGATTTGTTTGATTCCAATAGATAAAACTCTGGTACATGTGAATGGGAGTTCTTACTCTTTGTTTGTTTAATTGGTAGAACCCTATAGATTCACATTGCCAGGCAGAGTCTTTGTTATGTATTAGCAAAAGAAGAGATCACCAATTTTTAAGTTATTTTCCATCTTACACAGAATCACGGTGTCTTTAGCCTTTGGTCTATATTAATTTGTGAAGATGGTAAGTGTTAAGCAGGCATTGTGCTTCAGGTATTCTTCCCTGGAAAACAACCTTTCTGAAGAGAGTTCTATCTAACATATTCAGGAACTTTCAGTCATTTGGTTTGATATGAGTTGTACTGCTTTTTGTTTGAAGGCTATTATACCTCAGAAGTCTAAAGACAAGTACAAAACAATATCTTATCTCGAAAAAATATTCTCAGCAATTAATGTATATGATCCTATAGTACTATTTAAGAGATTAACATGTCAGCCTAATATGGTGGTTGATTATGAAATATGAAAAACAAAAAGTGAACCTCTGAAGAGAAACACAATCAGTCAATGCACGGAAAGTGTTTAGCGTGGTGCCTGGTACACAGTGAAAAGTCTATTCTGCTGCTCGAGCTGTCTGAGGTGTCACTGTCGTTTAACCTGGAGAAGAGAACATGTGGCTGGCTCATCCGCTGCTCCGATGAGACAGAAAATCAAACTGCTGCAATTTGGAGGAGGAAGATGTCTGGTCTCTCTGCCAGTTTGGCAGCTATTATCTTCTGTAAGTGTTCTTGGCTGTTCTGTGGCTGATAATAATCTAAAAGCACTATTATGAACCCATTTGGGAGAGAGGCTGGAAGCTAAAACAAGGCAATGTGGCAAAGAGTCAGCTAACACTGCACAAGTACTTTCGCAATCACTTTCCTTTGAGTTTCCTATCTGAAAAAGTAGCTTCAGCATTTAAGCAATTAGATTAGCCCTGAATATAGAGCAGGCTTATTCAATCCTGGCACTACTATTACTTGGAGCTTGTACATCATGGGATATTTAGAAGCATCCTAGCCCCTGTTACCAAGACAACAATAGTATCTCCCACTCCAGTTGAGACAACCAACAAATATCTCCAGACAATTCCAAGTATCTCCTGGAGAACTAAATTACTCCAATTGAAAACCACCTTTAAACGGTAGACTAGTCAGACACTCAAATGAACATTGATTAAACTGGAAACAAATAGAAGCTAGAAAATACTTTTTAGTTGGTCATAAATGCTTTAAAAGATGTTAACATGTGTATTTCATGTGTTTCCAAAACAGGTTTGTTAAGTGCTTTTTATCCTCTATTCAAGGAAGAGAAAACCAAGTTTCCTAAGTATTGGGTAACCAGCCTAGTCTCATGTACTTGTCGTGATGTGGTATGCTCTGAGAATTAACAACAAAACCCCTACTTGTCGTAGCATGTCCAAGTCATTTTCTGGTCAAATAGAAGTCCTAGCTTTGGGACCTTTCTTCTGCCCAGAAAAGACATAATACATTTACCAAATGCAGATAGTAAATTAGTGTGTTCTGGAACTGAATTCATATCTTTTATTAAACTCCCTAAAGCTACAATGTGGGGTTTTACCCTGAGCAGTTAACTTACTGTTAGGGTTTGCCCAGAGCAGACCCTAGAGAAACAATGGAATGCAAGAAGAGAGGAAAGGGACTTCTTGATCCTGTGATGCTTCTTGTACCTGTCACAAAGGCTGATCCAGACACTGCTACATCTGACTGCCTAGATTACTAACAACAGAAGCCAACACCAAATCCCCAGCACAGCTGCATTCTCCCAAGGGACCAGTCAGCCACCTGGTGGCAGGTTAATTACACTGGAACCCTCCTGTCACTAACTGAGTAGTGTTCTTTCTTCACTCGAGTAGACATGTTTTCTAGATATTGATTTGCTTTCCCAGAAGATAATGTTCATGTCATCACCACCATCTGTACACACACAGAATGCTCTTTTTTCAACATCATGTCCCACGTATCATTGTTTTTCTAGTCCACGCTCAGTTCACAAGGGGAGAGATGTGACAATGGGTGTATTGTTGTGGAATTCCTTGATCTTAACTTTTACAGTGATAGAGAATGAACCTAGGGCATTGTGAATGCTGGGAAAAGGCTCTACCACTTATCTACACACCCAAGCCCTGGGTCCCATCATCTGGAAACATCACCGTTTAGGAAAGAAAAGTTCAACTACAGATTTAATGAAGGTCAGCTGAGAGATAAGAACAAAAATACAACAGGTAGAAAAAGCTGGATAAGCCAACAATCTCTATTTCTAACTCCTATATATAGCATTTGGTCCAAGAAAATGAAAATGGCTCACCTCACTATTTTTCCTGATATCCTACTCACAGAAGGTTTTACTTATAAAAAATGATTAGTTTCTGTCACATGGGAGGGGGCATAATTCCAAACGAAGCATAGAATCATGTTTTCATTGGAAGTTGACACCATTACCTGCCAATCAGGGTTCTTGGTGCCCTTGAATCTAAAGGCAAAGAATAAAGTAGTACTGCCTTTTTCGAATGACTGACATAGACTACCAAGAGCAGGTTGAGATACGACTACTCAGTAGTATCAGGATGGACTCCATCTAGATGGTATGGTGCTTTCTGAGGATCCACATGATGGTTTTCCATGTCTGATAATAAAAGTAAGATACACAAAACAAAATGGACAACAGTAAAAGGTTGGATCATCCAACCTGATAAAGTAACAAAATCCACAAGACTAAGAAAAAGGGGACCAAGTATCGGCGATTAGAAGAAGAGAGTTAAATTATATAATCCATTCAGTGGTAGCCCTATAAAGGGTTGGAGATCATCAGCTGGAGAAATAAAGTCTTCAGTTACATTTTTCTCCTGATCGCCTGCTGTGTGATAGCTACTATACATGTGCGTAACTATTAGCTCCTTTTCTTTTATAAAATATTTGAGATTCATTTATTCCATGTGTGTGAGTGTTTTGCCTGCACCTATGCCTATGCATCTTGTGCATACACTGTACCTGCAGGGGTCAGAAGAGGGCATTCAGTTGTCCAGAACTGGAATTACAGGCAGGTATGAGCCACTATGTGAGTACTCAGAATTGAATCTGGGATCCCTGCAAGAACAAGTACTTTCCAGTCTCCATCAGGTTTTTTTTTTATTTTATTGTATTAATGGTAGGAATTAGCATCACTGTCTTATTTCTATTTTGAAATAAGTTTGGACGTATATTTGCAAAGGAAATACCAGTTTAGAATTTAGGAAAGATGACTCAGAGTGTAAAAGCACTTGGTGCTCTTCCAGATGACCTGAATTTGGTTCCCAGCCCCCAGATCAGGTGACTCACAATTGCCTGTAACTTCAGTTCCAGGAGAACTAATACTCTCTTCTGGCCTCTGTGGGAACATATGCATCCCACACTCAGACATACGCATACATATAAGTAAATATAAAAAATAAATAAATCTTTGCTAAAAATGAAATTATTCTTTAGTTTGTGGGGTATTCAAGTATGGTTGTGACTAAACTAAAATTCTAAAATAAACTTTCTCCAGAAAGAGAAGGAACAGCTGCCAAACACAGATGACCAACAAAATAACTGGGACTTTGCTCTTCCTCTTTTTTGAAAAGAAAATGAGACTATGTTTGTTTATTTAGTGGATAAATATTGATAAGCAGAATGCTGTATTTATTACCTAGATTGAATATAATTGAACCACTGTAGAGTGTATGTACAAGTGTTGAAATTTTAGTTATTACACTCTCCTTCATGATTATAATGCAACTAACGACATCCCTCTTTGACTATGGCTTCCTGTGAACTTTTAATAGTGGTGACTGTTAGGAGAGAGGGGCTCAACAAAGCTGAAAATATGGAAGAAAAAAAATAATTCTTTCCTCTCTTAACTTGCTGTCAATGCGTCATTCTGATGGAAAAGACCTTTATCTCAACAATACAATTGGCTCCAGCCTACAGCCTTTCTTTTTTTTTTTTTTTTTTATCCTGAACTAGCTTTATCATATAATAAGCTGCAGAGTTAAGTCCTTCTCCAATGGACTATATCCAGATGTCCTTCTCTACTGGACTGTATCTAGATCCATAGAAACTCCTTTGAACTTTTTAACCCTCTTCTAAAAGCACTATGGTAGTATGTATTCCATTTAATATATCCACTGAAGGAGTATAGTTTAGATGTTTTCATAAACCGTAACAAAGCTGAATGTTGATCAGTGTCATCTAAGTTTAGAAGATTTTCAATACCCCCCACAAAGAAACCCAGAACCTATTAATAGTCACTTTCCTTCCTCCATGCCTGCCCCAAGCCCAAGTAACCACAAAAACACTTTCTGTCTCTACTCATTTGCCTTCCCTGGATATTTCCTATGAATGAAAGGATAAAAATCTGTGGCCTTTTGTGATTAGATTCCTTATTTGGAATACATTTTTCAAGGTTTTTCAATCTTTAACATGTGTCAATTTCTTTCCTTTTTATGACTACTAGCACATCATGTGAACATACCATATTTTTTCTATCATTTTATGGGTTTCTTCTTTGAGGTTACTATGAAAAGAGCTCTGCACAAGTTTTGTGAAAACATATGCTTTCATTTTTCTTTAGAACATAAGGTGAAACTACTAGATCATATGGCATTTATGAGGTTTTCAATTCTTTTTGTTATAACATCTCACTATAAAGACCTGGCTAGCTTCGAATTCATACATATCTACCTGCCTTTGACACTAGGATGCAGGGATTATAGGCATGTGCAACTATACCTGGCCTAGTTTCTTAATCCTGGTTATCCACACTTCTACATTGCTTCCTCCAAATCCTAGGAGTACCAGCCCCTTCCTGAAGTTATAAATCCAGGATTACGTTGATGTTTCTTTCTTTTTTTTTTCTAATCTTTCTATCCTCCAATAGCAGTGTGATCAGTTTCCTTTTTTGTTTTTTTTTTTTTCTTTTTCTTTATTTCCTAGCATGATTTCTATTTTCTGAATAAATATTTGATCATATAATCACATGAAATTTTATAAATTGCATTATTCATCTTCAGAAAAATGAGAAGCATATATGGCTCTAAATGTCACCAGATCATATAGAAACCATTTTAAATATAATGACCTTTACATAAGTTGATAACCTTAGCATATAGGTCAATAGGTAGTAGCAGGATGTCATTGAATGTATTGAACTTAACTATCTCTGAAATGGTTCAGGATCAATATCAATCTTATTGTTAAATTAATTCCTTCAGTTTCTTTCATTCTTTTCTAATTCATAATTATGAATCACAGGTTCTGGTGATGTAGCAGGAAATAAGAGAGACAAAATTCTCAATAATCACAATATGTGTGGTTTAGTAGAAGAAAGAGTAATCATGCGATTGCAAGTGCCAGGTGGTGAATAATAAAATAAACATTTAAAAATTAACAAAAAGATGAGGAGGCTATTGGGATTGGGGGGGTTGAGTTGTCAGGAAAGGTTTCACTATCAAAGAAACATTTAAGTCAACACTTGAAATAGATGAGGGAGGAAGCATATGGTTATCTAGAAGGAAAACTGCTCCAGGCAGAGGGAACAGGAAGGCCTGTCTCTTGAGTCCCTGAGTTGGGAGAATGCCTAGATTGTCCAAAGAATAGGAAGGAGGCCAATGTGACTGGACTTGAGTCCAGTTAAAAAGCTCTATAGGAGCAGGTGAGAAAGACTAATAAAGGATTCATCTTATGTGGCTTTGTACGCCATTATAAGAACTTAGGCTTTAATATGGTGTGATAAGAGGCCAGTGGAAGATTTTAAACAGAGAAGTGACATGACCTGACAAACATTTTAACAAGATTACTCTGGCCTGTAATGTTGAAAGCACATTGTCGCAGTGCAGTCAGAAGGCAATAATCCAAGCAGGGAGTGTTGTGAGAGCAGTAACGAAGTAAGCAGTTGGCTTCAGAATCTGCTGACAGACTGAATGTGTAATAGAAGAGCGACACGGCAAAGAGGACTTCAAGAATCTTAGCCTGAGTAATTGGTAAATAGAATTGTCTATTACCGTGACAAGAAAGATTGGAGGAAAACAAGGCTTTTAGGAGAAAGATGATAAATTTCATTGTCCTTCTGCTATAGCTGATATGCCCGTTAGCTATCCAGAAGGAGATCAAGGGAAGTCAAGTGATAGATACAAATCTAGAGTTCATCTTAGAATTGAAAGTACTTGATGTATATTGTTGAGATCATATTATATATAGTCATGAAAATAAATAAGGTAAATTTAGGTCTTATGAAGAAAAAACAAAACAGATCTAAATACTGAAGCTTCAAATAGTCTATCCTCAGAACCCAGAAAGGTAAGAAAAAGCAAGCAGAATGAGATTAGACTTAGAAGCCTGTTGAGGTTACTGGAAAAGCAAAAGAAGACCGTGTAATAGAAACTAAGTGTGAAAATGCCCCGAGATATAACTAATATTAGAACGACTTCTATTCTAGGACCTCAATACATTATGGACAATGTAGATGTGTACATGGGACAGTTACATCTTTGTTCTATGATGATTTGTGTTTCTAACCATTTACTATGTAGGATAAAATAGGTCAATTATTTATTTCCTGTAGATATATTATAAAGACAAACTAGAATAAATATTTCATAGTTTATTATCATTCACTTGTGTCATGGAAAAAGCTTGTAGTGATTTATGTTCAATAAGCTCTAGATAAACCTCTGTTTTGCTTTTATTAATTACATCTTGGAGCAAAGTATAAGAAACTAGTAAAGATGATAAGTATTGATGTTTTTAGACAGGCTATTCTATGGTACCAAAAAAGAAAACCCAATGCTTTAATGAAATTGGTTTTTTTCCCATCTTTATTAAATTGAGTATTTCTTATTTACATTTCAAATGTTATTCCCTTTCCCAGTTTCCAGACCAACATCCCCTAACCCCCTCCCATCCTCCCCCATTGTTTTAATGAATTTGTATATCTCATTTCTGTTAAAAAATCTCACATAGGGAGATGGAGAGATGGCTCAGTAATTAAGAGAACTTGATATTCTTGTAGGTGGCCCAGGTTTAGTCCCTAGCACTCTATAATTCCAGTTACAAGAGATATGAAGCACTCTTTTACCACTGCGGGCAGCATGCATTCACATGGACCCGTGGTGTACATACATACATGTACTTATACACATTAAAACAAAATAAATGAGTATTAAAATCTTGCATAGTCATTGAGGATTATCCCTGAAGTGTTTTCCAGGAGTGATGTGATAGAGAGTCCACAATCTTGCCAGTGTGTCATTGAAAGCACACGGACTCCAAGGATGTGGAAGCAGAAGACTGGAAAACTAGGTAAACATGTAGATACCTTTAATAACAATTTTTGAACAGCTTAAAAAGCTTCAAATGATATGTCATTGCTGCAAACGAATTATTTACTCTCATTCACAAGAAACTTTAGGATAACTTTCCCTTAGCAAACAATGTGGATTGAAGTGACTTAAATTATGATATTATTTACAAATATCTGAATAATTTGAACTGAATCATATTTGTATACATTAATGTACATTAATTAAAGTTTCTTCTACCCTTGGACACATGAAACAAGGGTTAGGAAATTGCAACATAATGAAATTGATAGAGAAAGACAGTTGCATGGGATGCTTTCTGTTTTCTGTGGTGCACAAGGTACTGAGAAGGCAAGCAAAGGCTGCAGACCAGGATGCAATTGCCTGCATGTGGTGAAGATAAGTCTAACTGTACATTCGTGTAGCGTGCAATGGTCACAGAACTTTACATTATTTGTCAGCTGCCCTGTGATCAGAAGAAACATTTAAAATCATTGTAATGGGGAAAATGCATCATCAACATGCAGTGGTTTCTTTCCCTTTATTTCTTATTCCAATCGTAAAGCATCTTAAGTATTTCAAAAATATTTTAAACTCCTGTTATTTGAAGCTAGAGCTGCAGGTTTCTTAAAAAGGTAAGTTTGTTTTAGTTAAGACATTCAATAAAGCTAATAGGGAAGCTTTCGTTTGTAAAGCTTTGGCAGAGTCAATTTCTTGATAATAAAATCCAGGTGTAATCCACACTACAGGCACAGCTGCTATTCTCCAATATACTCGAACCATCATTCTCAGTGCCTGGAGCCATTTAATAAGACAAACGGAAAGAACATTATCATCTGTAGTATTTATATCTCCCCATTTCCCTCCTGATAACACCAGTGATGCCATAACCACAGTTGCCATGGAAACCATAGAGCCACAAAAATACACCATTGGGTTTTTGAAAACTTCCACATGTATGACTTGTAAAAAATAGAAAGAACTTCATAAACATGGCCCAAGAAAATGAAATGGTCACTGGCCTGCATGAAGGGTATCATGTAACTTGCTCTCATCAATATTCCCAAATAACTTAATCTGTGAGCAGAATTAAAGGTTTTATTTGAACTATGAAAATTATCAGTAGTAACCAATAGAGTAGCAGCTATTTGAAACATGGAATGATCTCAATAGAACACTAGCTAAGATTTCTATGTAACTCCGTCCTTCCTTTCTTTATTCAGTATTTATTTACTCTTTTCAAATATATGTCGACCATCCCTGCATCCTGGACACCGAAATAAATAAAACACCACTGTCTTGTTATAGACACATTACACTAAGCTAACATATGCATAAGGGTCTTATTTGCACATGTGCACTTGCTTGCTACTTTTTAAAAATTGATATATGAAAATCTGAACTTATGAAAAATAAATGAGGAGACGATGCTTCTGGCTTCCAAAAAAATTACCATGACATAATTCACTTCTGGGTTCTTTCAAATAATGCATCTGCTTAGGGCATTTACGAGTCACTGATGACTGATCACTTGATTAAGGAATTAAGAGGGAATGTAAAGCAGTGGTTATCAGCATCAAATCACTTGGGGAAGCCTTTAAAACGCACTACTACCCAGGCTTCATTGCAAACCGAATTAATATCAATCCTGGAAGCAGGAACTGGGCTTTTTCAGGGCTCATCTAAATGTGCACACAGGCTTGAGAATTACTATACTCTAGAGCAAGAGCTGGCAACTATGGCCTCTGTGCTCAACCACCCTGCCAGCTGCTTTTATAAATAAATCCCTGCTGTAAGACAGCCAGGCCCATAATATTGTCTACTGCTGCTTTCAGGCGACAATAGTCGAGGTAAGTAGGTGGGACAAATATGGAGTGAAGTAGTGGCAGAATACTGCAACAAAGGCCATTTGGGCCACAAAGCTAAGAATATTTACTATCTGGCTGTTTGGGTGGAGAAAAAAGCCAACCTCTAGTTTTAAAAATTCAAGTGTTCAATAATCCATGATTTGTAGTCTTCCTAGAATTCTAAACCATCTCTTGAAATAACTCTGCAAAAGAGATGAAATGTTTTATTCAATTTGACAAACTTTTATTTACATACAACCATTCAAGAATATGCTCTTGGGTTATTTGACAGTGGCTTAGCTTTAACTCTTGGCTTCAAACCATTCAAAGTTTCCTTGTGCTGAGTCTAGGTAAGACTTTGTCCATCATGTTTTTTGTTTGCCAACTGCTCCTTGTTAGATTTTTCCAAAACAGGACTCTAGAAGAACAGTGAAAGATACCAGAAAGAAGGAATTGGTTTATTTTTACTTGGTTCAAATTATTACTTCACCCTAACAGTCACAATCCATTCCACTAGCAACTAATTCCAGTTGAAATTTGGCTGACACTCTCAGAACCAGCTCACAGTGGAACCTTGAGAATCCTATTATTGGCCTGGAGAACTGACTCAGTGGGTAAGAGTGCTCAGTGTGCTAACACAAGGACATGGCTTCAAATCTCCAAATCCCATATACATTTTTTAATGTGGTTTATGGCCACTTGTGCCTGTAATCCCTGTAGAGGCAGACAGGTGGATCCTGGCAGCTCACTGCACTAAGCCCAGCCTAAATGCCATTCTTTAGATTCAGAGAGAAATTCATGTTTCGAGAACAACACACACACACACACACACACACACACACACTAGAGAGAGAGAGAGAGAGAGAGAGAGAGAGAGAGAGAGAGAGAGAGAGAGAGATTATCATTCACTAGGAATCATCTACCAAGTCTAGATCCTGGCCCCATAGTCTCTATAAGTTTAAAAACCAAGTAGTGCAACTCCTCCTTCACAATCTACATTTTAACAATTTCAATATCTTTGAGAGGTGTCGAACTACGAGTATGATAGTGCTTCCTTCAGTTGTTACCTTCACAATGTCCTGATATTTCTTTTCAGTTTTTCAATGCCTAAGTATGCTATTTACATTAAAGTTCCTGTTAATATTACTGCTATGATTTCACTCTATATGTGACCGAGATTATGTCTATTAAATAGCTTAGGAATCATATACTTTTGCTATACCCTATAGTCCATGAAGATTTATGAATCCAACTTATGTTGGGAAATTAAATGCTAAGTCTGAAGATATTATGGTGGACTTTCTTTAAAAAGTCTACACACTCATCTACCAATACTATTTTACTTAGGGACTACATAAATGATAAGCTTTGTTACTATATATACACATGGTAACATTTAAGGAAGTGTCTCATTTACTCTTGTGAATTAAAGGGTAGGAATTCACTATATAGTTACAGTAGTGTCTGCTGCCAAGATATTATTTGGAGCATCCTACACTAGCCTTAGTAGTTACAAATGCTTTCTGAGAGACAAGAATAAGTTATGTAACTTCTGTCCATTTACTCAACTATTAACTCAACACAATCTAGGTTATTTCATCATTGCAAATAAAGTAAAACCAAGTTTTATAACATGAAGAGAGAGGCAAGAAAATGGAGAAATGATGTAAAGAAAAGTCTATCTATGACTTCTGTTTGTTTCAATGCTCTAATATTCATCTTCAAAGCTTTCATTTCCTAAAGTTCTGATTTTCTAAGTGACTTTCTGCCTCATCACCATTGAATACAAAGGACAAAGCATGGTGGAAATAATATTAGCAAAATAGAAGAGTTAGAAAATGACAGTCTTCAGACATACCAGATCACCCACTGCACTCTGCATTTGGTAAGAAACACCACACCCCCTCATGTCCCACACCAGCTGCTGTGGGCCAGTGGACTCAGGGGCCCACCACCTCCTTAAACCCCTACCTGCTGAATATCAATCCCCTTCTGCCTGGTCCTTTCTACTGGGTCAGACTGCTAGCAAGCCTGCTCCCTGGAAGAGGCTATATCCTCAGACATACCAGAGGACCTGCTGCACTCAGCACATTTGACCTCATACCCTGCAGCATACTAGAAGAATCACGTACTGAAAACATTTGATACCACATCCTGAGGCATCCCAGGAGATCTACTACACCCAGGACATCTGACTCTACGACTGGAGACATCTCAGGAGATGCACTGCACCCAGGACACCACAGCTTGAAGGTTCCCAGGAGTTCCTCTGGACACAGGACACCTGGGCAATTGACACCACAGTCTGAAGACCTACCAGGGGCTCTGAAACATACAGGACAACTGACCCAAAAGACTGAAAGACTTCCTGGAGTGTGGCTGAGCACAAGGAAACAGAAACTACAGTTCACTGACTCCACCCACACCCCCTACCCCAGGAGAACAGCTTTACACAGGACAACAGTGTAACTGCTCCTCTGAAGAGCCAAAAGTCTGAACGCCTCTCAGGAGATCTACTGCAGCTAGGGCAACAAATCAGCAGCTTCTCTGCCCCTTTGAATACACTCCAGTTGGAAGGCCAGAGTCACAGGCCTACCAGGAGACCTGTTGCAACCCAAGGGCAAAAAAGGGAAACGCCAGAGAGAGTCACCCAGATCAGCAAATACTAAGGATAACCAGATGGCAAGAGGCAAGCACAAGACCATAAGCAACAGAAGCCAATATACGTGGGCATCATCAGAACCCAGTTCTCCCACCACAACAAGACCTGAATACACCAACACACCTGAAAATCAGGAAGCTGACCTAAAATCCTATCTCAAGAAGATAATAGCGTTCTTTAAGGAGGATATAAATAACTCAATGAAAGAAATACAGGAAAACATAGGTAAATAGGTAGAAGCCCTTAATGAGGAAACAAATAAATCCCTTAAAAAATACAGGAAAACACAATTTAAAAGGTGAAAGAATTGCATAAAGCTGTCCAAGACCTAAAATTGGAAGTAGAAACAATAAAGAAAACACAAATGGAGGAAAACCAGGAAATGGAAAACCCATGAAGTTGGTCAGGAATTACAGATGTAAGTATCACCAACAGAATACAAGAGAGAAGAGAGAATCTCAGGTGTAGAAGATATGGAAGAAGGGATTGACACAACAGTCAAATAAAATTCAAAACATAAAAAAACTCCTAACCCAAAACATCCAGGAAACTCAAGACACAATAAAAAGACCAAATCTAAGAATAATTGGAATAGAGGAGAATGAAGATTCCCAGCTTAAAAGACCTGAAAACATCTTCAATAAAATCATAGAAGAAAACTACCTGACCTAAAGAAAAAGAGAGCCATAATGGTACAAGAAGTCTATAGAACACCAAATAAATGGGACCAGAAAAGAAAATCCTCTCGTCACATAATAGTCAAAACACTAAATGCACAGAACAAAGAAAGAATATTAAAAGGCGCAAGTGAAAAGGAACAAGTAACATACAAAGGCAGACCTATCAGAATTATCAAGTGAAAGATCTTTATGATAAGAACTTTCAAGTCTCTCAAGAAAAAAATCAAAGAAGATCTCAGAAAATGAAGAGATCTCCCATACTCGTGGATTGGCAAAATTAACATAGTAAAAATAGCCCTGCTACCAAAGGCAATCTACAGATTCAATGCAATCCCCATCAAAATCCCAACACAATTCTTCAAAGACATGGAAAGAGAAATTCTCAAATTCATCTGGAAAGGCAAAGAAACCTAGAATAGCAAAAACAATTCTTAACAATAAAAGAACAGCTGGGAGAATCACCATCCCTGACCTCAAGCTCTACTACAGAGCAATAGTGATAAAAACTGCATGGTACTAGTACAGAGACAGACAGGTTGAGCAATGGAATAGAATTGAAGACCCAGAAATAAAACCACACACGTATGCACACTTGATCTTTGACAAAGAAGCCAAAAATATACAATGGAAAAAAGAAAGCATCTTCAGTAAATGGTACTGGTCTAACTGGATGGCTGTATGTAGAAAAATGAATATAGACCCAAATTTTGTCCCCATGAACAAAGATCAAGCCCCGCGGATCAAGGAACTCGACATAAACCCAGATATATTGAATCTAATAGAAGAGAAAGTGGAAATGAACATTGAACTCATTGGTACAGGCAGAAATTTCCTAAACAGAACACCAATGGCTCATGCTCTAAGAACAAAAATTGATAAATGAGACCTCAAGAACTGGAAAGATTCTATAAGGCAAAGGACATAGTCAATAAGACAAATCAGCATCCTACAGATAGGGGAAAAAATCTTCACTAACCCCATATCTGACAGAGGGCTAATATTCAAAATATATAAAGAACTCAAGAAGCTTACCACCAAAAAACCAAACAACCCAATCAAAAAATGGTGTATAGAACTAAACCAAGAATTCACAGTATAGGAATCTGGAATGGCTGAGAAGCACCTAAAGAAATGTTCAAAGTCCTTAGTGGTGAGAGAAATGCAAATCAAAATGACCCTGAGATTCCACCTTACACCAGTCAGAATGGCTAAGACCAAAACCTCATGTGTCAATACATGTTGGTGAGGATGTGGAGAAAGAGGAACACTCCTCCATTGTTAGTAGGATTGCAAACTGGTACAACCACTCTGGAAATCAATTTGGAGGTTCCTCAGAAAATTGGAAATAAACCTACCTAAAGGTCCCAAAATACCACTCTTGGGAATATACTCCAAAGATAGGCCTCACAATGTGACATGGGCACATGTTCCACCACATCCTTAATGACTTTATTTGTGATAGCCAGAAGCTGGAAACAGCCCAGATGTCCTACAACAGAAGAATGGATACAGAAAATGTGGTTCATTTACACAATGGAATACTACTCACCTATTAAGAATGAGGATATCCTGAGTTTTGCAGGCAAATGGATCAAACTAGAAAATGTTATCCTGAGTAAGGTAACACAGACCAAAAAGGACATGCATGGTATATTCTCACTAATAAGTGAATATTAGCCAAAAATAAAGTACAGAATGCCCAAGATAATCCACAAAACTCAAATGTTCTACAAGCTGAAGGGCCCAAGTGAGGATGACTCAGTTCCACATGGGAGGGAGAAGAAATTAACCACAATGGGGGAGGGAGAGGAGAACATGATCTGGTATTGGGTGAGGGAAAGGGACTGATGCCCTGAGGGCCAGCAGAAAGAATGGAAACAGGCAACTTCGGGAAGAGAGAAGTTGAGAAGACTCTCTAGAATGTACCAGAGACCTGGGAAGTGAAAGACTCTCAGGACTCAAAGGGGGGACCCTAGGTGAAAGGCCCTACAGTGGGGAGGGGAATTTATTGAATCTACCTCCAGCAGAAAGACAGGGCATCAAGTGAGGGATGTGGTTGCTATCCTACAGCTCTGACACATTATTCTTCCTGTCTGAAAGAAATGCAGGGATGGAAATGCAGGTCCAATGTGGGATCCAACTCAAGGGGAAGACCCAAGACCTGACACCATTACTGAGGCTGTGGGGCATTCATGCCTACCCTCCAAAAAACCCAACAAGCAGCTGAAAGAGTCAGATGCAGATATGTGCACTAAACCAATGAACAGAAGCTGCTGACCCCTCTGGTTGAATTAGCGAAAAGCTGAAGGAAGCTGAGGAGGAGGGCAACCCTGTAGGAGGACCAGCAGTCTCAATTAACCTGGACCCCTGCGATCTCTCAGACACTGGATCATCAACCAGGCAGCATACAACAGCTGAGATGAGGCCTCCAACACATATTCAGCAGACTGGTGCACTTAATCCTCAAGAGACTGGAGGCCTCAGGAAGTTTAGAGGTCTGATGGAAGGGCTGGGGTGGGGACATCCTTGTAGAGAGGGGGAAAGTGTAAGGGGGAAGAGGAGAAAGAAGATAGGTGGACCAGGAGGGGAATAAAATCTGGAGTGTAGATAGAAAGAAAGGAAGGAAGAGAGAGAGAGAGAGAGAGAGAGAGAGAGAGAGAGAGAGAGAGAGAGAGAGAGAGAGAAAGGAAGAAAGGAAGAAAGAAAGGAAGAAAGGGAGAGGAAGAAAAAAAGAAAGGAAGGAAAGAAGGAAGGAAGGAAGGAAGGAAGGAAGGAAAGAAGGAAGGAAGGAAGGAAGGAAGGAAAGAAGGAAGGAAGGAAGGAAGGAAGGAAAGAAGGAAGGAAGGAAGGAAGGAAGGAGGGAAGGAAGGAAAGAAGCAAGGAAAGAAGGAAGGAAGGAAGGAAGGAAGGAAGGAAGAAAGGACAAAAGAAAGAAAAGGACAGTCCACAGGTCAGATCTGATTTCAAAGTTGCTTTTCATAAAAATTTAAAAGCACTTGGACATGCTCTTTCATTCATTCATTGTTTCATGCTTTATCTATGGTCACTTCTGCTACAACAGTGACAGATATCCTGTAGCCAACAAAGCCAGAAACACTGACACTCTGGCCCTTTACTGAAGTTTTTTGGTGACCAGGAAGAACAGTAGGTATACGTCATTACTTTGTGTTGTGTTGACAACCAGCCATAACAGTGTCAGTCACATAGCTGGGGGCCAGGGAGAGTTCTTACTCTCAGCTTTCACATTGGAACTGCATGCCCAAGTTAGAATGCCGCACTGCTTCCTTAGCCCTATCAGTCTTTTGTTCAAAGTCTCTCTGTATCTTCCCTTCTGTGTCATTCATACTCCTTTTACTAAACTACCCTCTATTAACGATTTATCTTCATGAATCTTAATCTCTTATCCATTTCTTGTTCTATACTTGGTGAAAGCCTTACATAGAGAAGCTAATTAGCAATTATGGCTTGATTGATCAAAACTACCCAGAGGGATCCAGTGCTATACCATGAATCAATGCCTTTGATTGCTTTAGAAAAGAGCACTTGAGTTGCCATGACCTGCTTAAGGACATTTTATATGGCAAGAAACAACCTCCAAGCCATTGTCACTAAATTAGAAACTCTCATATATGGTGACCAGTATGTGAGATGAGAAATTTCAAGTGGCCATTTGGAGTGTCCCAGTCCAGGGAACTATAAGAAAACAAGGTCAAGAATGGAAGGTGACTTTTAAGACACATATGCCGATCTAGGCATTCGACCCTTGGAGACTTTGGCTTCAGCTGCAAGTTTGTATGAGCTCTTAGCTTCTGGATCGGAACCTGGGCTGTACATTAATCACCTGAGTGCCATCCACAGCATTTTTTATGGAGTTGATCTGGAGTGTTTCCTGTGCTTCTGATTTTTTCAAAGCTCTCCCAATGGCTCTGCTATGCAGTCAAGTAAGAATAAACTGTCCTCCTTTAGGTGGGACTGAGAAGTTTCTAGAAGGAGGGACTTTCTGCCATGCAATGCTTTCTATTGTAAAAGAAGGAAAGCACTGATCTTACCAGGATACTTCGTTCTTTTTAACCACCGTTCTTAAAGGTATAGCATTGGGGGACCAGAAAGGAGAAGACAGACCATGCAACTGCCGACTATAGAATCATAGATGGTATCAAAAATAGATTTTCAGATGGTGTGTTCAGAATTTGTCACATACAATTTCTTGGGAAGGTAAATATACTTTGTATTTTATTTTTCCTTTTGACATTTGCAAAAAATGATGCCATCCTTGACTATGGTCTCCTTCCCTTAAGTATAAAAAAGACATTTCCTATAGCAACTGGATTTACTTCCATAAGGCTCTGCTGTGAGAAGGGGAACTTGTCTCTTTCATTTTGACAATGGCAAATGGCAATTGGTAGTTACAAGGGAGATGTGAGCATACTGCTTCTTCAGGAAATTGTCTACCTTATATTTTGACAATATTTTTTAAGATAGGGTCTCTCTGTGTCACCCTGGCTATCTAGAACTCCCTCTATGCACTACTAGGCTGGCCTTTAATTCATAGACACCCACCGGCCTCTGCCTCCCAATTGATGAGATTAAAACTGTCACCACTATACCCATCTTGGGTTTTTACAAACTTCAATAGCAATTGGCTAGTTGCAAACCCTATGCAGAACACATTCTTAGACAGGGTCACATTCTACTTCTCCACCCACCGGCCCTCCCATTTCCAGGTCCCTCTGACCTCCCACCCATGCCTTCTCCCCAACTAACCAAACCTACTATGAGTCACATATCCAAAGACACTATTTCATGTAGCCACACTGACCAACTTCTATGCTTCTGGCAGGAACCACCCCACCTGCCTGCACCAACAGGTCCCTTTTGTGCCACACCTAACCTCTCCATTCAGCTATTTCTCCCACATATTTATCCAAGATTTTGCTCAGTGAATTTTCCTGACTCTCCCAACCCATACACCTTCCCCAATCTGCAAGATCTAGGCTGGGTCCTGCATCTAGTGCCCAGGTTTAGTAGAGGCTCTCCTACCTGTGTGAAAACTGATCTTTAGAATTCTTCTAGGACCCACCCTAAATATCTCCCAACCTGCAGACCCTTCCCATGCTGTTTCCAAACTTTCCATACAGCAAACCACACTCTCACGAGGTACATCCTGTACACTATCTCTCTGTCCTCCTGACTTTATTTTTTTATTAATTTACACTCCAGGTTTTATTCCCCTCCCAGTCCACATTCTGACTATTCCACATCCCATACCCACAGCCCTGCTGCCATCTCCACAAGGAGTGTTGGAGGCCTCATCTCAGCTGGTCTATGCTACCTGGTTGATGATCCAGTGTCTGAGAGATCTCAGGGGTCCAGGTTAGTTGAGACTGCTGGTCCTCCTACAGGGTTGCCCTCCTCCTCAGCTTCCTCCAGCTTTTCTCTAATTCAACCAGAAGAGTCAGCAGCTTCTTCATTGGTTGAGTGCACATATCTGCATTTGACTCTTTCAGCTACTTCTTGGGTCTTTTGGAGGGCAGGCATGGTAGGTCCCTTTTGTGAAGGCCCCATAGCCTCAGTAATGGTGTCAGGTCTTGGGTCTTGCCTTGAGTTGGATCCCACGTTGGGCCTGTTGCTGGACCTTCTTTCCCTCGGGCTCTTCTCCATTTCCATCCCTGCATTTCTTTCAGACAGGAAGAATAATGGGTCAGAGCTGTAGGATAGCAACCCCATCCCTTACTTGATGCCCTGTCTTTCTGCTGGAGGTGAATTCAATAAGTTCCCCTCCCCACTGTAGGGCCTTTCACCTGAAAAGGTACCCCCTTTGAGTCCTGAGAGTCTCTCACATCCCAGGTCTCTGGTACATTCTAGAGGGTCTTCCCAAACTCCATCTTCCCAAGGTTGACTATTTCCTTTCTTTCTGCTGGCCCTCAGGGCTTCAGTCCTTTTCCTCCACCCAATACCAGATCATGTTCTCCTCTCCCCCCTAACCCCATCTCTCTTCCCTCCCCTGTCTCTCCTTGTCTCCCTCCCTCCCTCCCTCCTTGTGGTTGCTTTCTTCTCCCGCCCAAGTGAGACTGAGGCGTCCTCACTTGGGCCCTTCAGCTTGTTGACTTTTTTGAGTTCTGTGTACTGTATATTGACTATTCTGTACTTTTTGGCTAATATCCACTTATTAGTGAGAACAAACCCTCCATGTCCTTTTGGCCTGAGTTACCTCACTCAGGATGATATTTTCTAATTCTATCCATTTAACTGCAAAACTCAGGATGACATTAATAGAGCCATGCCATTTCCAACGTCTAACCCCAAGCACTCTACACATCCTATCCTCTGTTCCAACATGCTCTGTCTATATCACATTCAATGCTAACAAAAGAAATTCACATGCCCAGATCTCATCACAAAAATACCAATTTGAAAGGCCAACCCAGTATCTTCTCTCCAAAAATCACATAGTCCTGTAGAAATGCATGCCAATGAGAATAAGTCAGGAAAAATAATTTAAAATAACAATAAAACTTCATCAAAGGACATTAAAAGACACAAAGAAATAGCTCCATGAAAATTAAGGAAAATGATCCTTAGCAAAATAAAAGCCTAAGTGATTCCCAAGAGAACTCATGTATTAGGCTGAAATGAGGAAGACACTCTAGGATCTGAAAATAAAACTAATAAAGAGATAGAAACATTGAAGAGGATTCAAACTGAAAGGAAATTGGAACTGAAAACTCAATAACTCAACCAGAAACTCAAAGGAAAGCTTTAAAACTAGAATGAACCAAGAAGAAAATTGAATGATCAGTACTCAAAGAGAATATGTAAGAATTTGGGAAAAGCTGGAAGAATCTGAAGATCATGGCGACACTATAGGAGGACCAGCAGTTTCAATTTAACCTGGAGCCCCAAGACCTCTCAGACACTGGTTTACCAACGAGGCAGCATACACCAGCTGATATGAGGACCCCAACACATATACAGCAGAGGACTGTCAGGTCTGAGTTCCGTCAGAGAAGATGTACCTAACCTTGTAGAGATTGGAGACCCCAGGGAGTGGAGGGGTCTGCTGTGGAGGGTTTTAAGGGGTGGGGACATTTTTATGGGGATGTAGGGGTAGGGAGGAGGTATGGGTTGTTGAACAGTTGGAGGATGGACCAGGAAGGGAATAAAATCTGGAGTGTAAAAAAAAAAAGAAAAAAGAAAAGAATATTTAAAAAATAATAAAAAACATAGCAAAGAAACACTCAGGAAATTTGGAATACCATGAAAAACAAATTGATGAGTGAATAAGAATCAAAATCAACAAACAGCATAGACCATATCTTCAACAAAATCACAGAAGCAAACTTCCTGGAACTAGAGAAAGACACACTCAGGAAATTTGGAATACCATGAAAAACAAATTGATGAGTGAATAAGAATCAAAATCAACAAACAGCATAGACCATATCTTCAACAAAATCACAGAAGCAAACTTCCTGGAACTAGAGAAAGACACACCCAGAGAGATATGAGAAGCACACAGAACACCAAACGGAAAACACCAGAAAGAAAATGCCCAAGGAACTGCATCATTAAAACACTAAAAGTATACACAGCAAAGACAGTGTTTTGAAAGCTAAAAGAGAAAAACTCAAGTCACATATGAAGGGAAGCCCATTATAATAACATCCGACTTCTCAGTAGAAACTTTGAAAGCCAGAAGAGACTGGAAAAGTACATTCCAAGTTGTAAGAGACTATAATGGCCAGGATACCATTATACTCAGAAAAAATAGCCTCCAAAATTGAAGGGAAAAATAACTTCCATGAAATAAAGAGCCTAGGAATGTTATATCCATCACACCACACCTAAGAAAATACAGAAAGCAATCTTTCAGGATGAAGAATGGTATGAGTATAGCAGAGACTATGAAAAGAAATGTGAAGTCCATCAAACCAGATACACTCAAACTAATAGAAGAAAAAGTGGGGAAGCATCTCGAAGAACATGGGCACTGGAGAAAATTTCCTGAACAAAACACCAATGGCTTCTGCTCTAAGATCAAGAATCGACAAATGGGATCTCATAAACCTGCAAAACTCTGTAAGGCAAAGGACACTGTGGTTAGGACAAAACGGCAACCAACAGATTGGGAAAAGATCTTTACCAATCCTACAACAGATAGAGGCCTTATATCCAAAATATACAAAGAACTCAAGAAGTTAGAACTCAGGGAGACAAATAACCCTATTAAACAATGGGGTTCAGAGCTAAACAAAGAATTCACAGCTGAGGAATGCCGAATGGCTGAGAAACACTTTGAAAGAAATGTTCAACATCTTTAGTCATAAGGGAAATGCAAATCAAAACAACCCTGAGATTTCACCTCACACCAGTGAGAATGGCTAAGATCAAAAACTCAGGTGACAGCAAATGCTGGCGAGAATGTGGATAAAGAGGAACACTCCTCCATTGTTGGTGGGATTGCAGACTGGTCCAACCATTCTGGAAATCAGTCTGGAGGTTCCTCAGAAAATTGGACATTGAACTACCAGAGGACCCAGCTATACCTCTCTTAGGCATATACCCAAAAGATGCTCCAACATATAACAAAGACACATGCTCCACTATGTTCATAGCAGCCTTATTTATAATAGCCAGAAGCTGAAAAGAACCCAGATGCCCTTCAGCAGAGGAATGGATACAGAAAATGTGGTACATCTACACAATGGAATATTACTCAGCTATCAAAAACAATGACTTTCTGAAATTCATAGGCAAATGGATGGAACTGGAAAATATCATCCTGAGTGAGGTAACCCAATCACAGAAAAACATACATGGTATGCACTCATTGATAAGTGGCTATTAGCCCAAATGCTTGAATTGCCCTAGATGCACAGAACACATGAAACTCAAGAGGGATGACCAAAATGCGAATGCTTCACTCCTTCTTTAAAAGGGGAACAAGAATACCCTTGGCAGGGAATAGGGAGGCAAAGTTTAAAACAGAGGCAGAAGGAACACCCATTCAGAGCCTGCCCCACATGTGGCCCATACTTATACAGCCACCTAATTAGATAAGATGGATGAAACAATGAATTGCAGGCTGACAGGAACCGGATGTAGATCTCTCCTGAGAGACACAGCCAGAATACATCAAATACATAGGCGAATGCCAGCAGCAAACCACTGAAATGAGAACAGGACCCCTGTTGAAGGAATCAGAGAAAGGACTGAAAGAGCTTGAAGGGGCTGGAGACCCCATATGAACAACAATGCCAACCAACCAGAGCTTCCAGGTCTAAGCCACTACCCAAAGACTATACCTGGGCTCCAACCTCATAGGTAACAATGAATAGCCTAGTAAGAGCACCAGTTGAAGGGAAGCCCCCTTGGTCCTGCCAAGACTGAACCCCAGTGAACGGATAGTTGGAAGGAGGCATTAATGAGGGGGAGGATGGAGGGAACACAAATATAGAAGGGAGGGGGAGGGGTTAGGGGATGTTGGCGGAAACCAGGAAAAGGGAATAACAATTGAAATGTAAATAAGAAATACTCAAGTTAATAAAAGATAATTAAAGAAAAAGAAATGTGAAGTCCTAATTATTAAAACACAAAGTACCCCTGAGAACACAAACATTAAAAAGTCAACAACACAATGACCACAATTAAGACACATATTTAAATGATAATTTTAAACATCAATGGCCTACATTCTCCAACCAAAAAACACAGGCTGAGCTGACTGAATAGATGAAGAAACATAATTTGCCGTCTATTCTCTATAAAAAAAAAAACTTAAGGTTAAAGATATTCACCAAACATGAGTTAAAAAACAAATATAATAATAATAATAATAATAATAATAATAATAATAATAATAATAAAGGTATTTCAATCAAACAAGACCAGGAGGCAGACATTTTGACAAAATTCAATATGATAAAAGTCCTAGAAAATACAGGACTAGAGAGAATATACCTCAGCATATTAAAAGCTATATATAAGAAACCCATAACTAACATCATCCTAAATGGGAAAGAGTTTGAAGCAATCCCACTGAAATCAGAAAGGAGACAGAAATGTTCACTATCTGCTCAGTTTCAATATTTTGTTTGAGGTAGGTAGAACAATAAGGCAAGAAAAAAAAAAGAATACAAATTGAGAAAAACCAAACTATGCCTATTTTCATATGACTTAATAGTATACAATGGCAATCTCAAAAATTACACCAAACCTTTCAGAAACAATGAACAAATTCAGCAATATGGCAGAATATAGTAACCATTTGGACAAATAATATATGTATGTATGCATGTATGTATGTATGTATAACAAACACAGAGAAGGAGATCATGGATTCACTCCCAGTCACAGTAACCTCAAAGAAAATAAAATATATAGGAAAATTCTAATAAGAAGGTGAAGAACCTGTACTATGAATATTTTAAACCTCCAAGTAAATACATAAAGACACTGGAAAATAGAAGGTTATAACATATTTATGGATTGGTAGAAATAATGTTATGAAGGCAATCTCAATCAAAATCCCTATCTCATTCTTTACAGAAATAGAAAAAATATCAAAAAATCTATATGGAAACATAAAGGACCCTAAGTAGCCAAAACAATCCTTAACAAAAAGAACAATAATAGGACTACTATTCCAGATCTTAAGATATATTACAGAGCCATAGTAATAAAACAATATCATAGTGACACAAAAAAGTCATATAGACCAATGGAACAAAATTGAAGACCCAAATATAAGTACATGTATCTTCAGACACTTAACATTTGACAAAAATGTCAAAAACATATTCTAAAGAAAAGAAAGCATCTTTGACTGATGGTGCTTGAGGAAGCTTACATATGAAGAAGAATAATGGAAATAGAATCATATCTATCACTTGGCAAAAAACTTATTGAATGGAACAAAGCATAAATGTGAAACTTCAAACATTGAAACTGTTAGAAGAAGACATATGGAGAACTGTATATCATATAGGTCTAGAAAATACTTTATTATTACCAAAGAATTATGACCAACAATTGATAAGTGGGACCTCATGAAATTAAAAAAAAGCTTCTCCAAAGCTAAACTCAATTAAAAAAAGAAAACAAACCAAAAAAATGAGCATCATCAACAACAATAACAAACCATGAAGAGGAAGCCCACAGACATGAGAGAATCTTTGCCAGATGATACATTTAACAGAGGATTAGTTTCCATAATATAAAAAGAACTCAGAAAACAAAAAGTATTTTTAAAAAATGACCCATTTGAAATATGGGCCTGTGACCTTCAAAGAGTTCTGAAAATAAGAAAAAGAATAGCTAAGAAACATCTGAAAAATTGTTCACCATCCCTAGTAATTAGGGAAATGTAAAACAAAACAACATTAAGAATTCATCTTACCCCAACAATAAATTCTAGGAGTTGTAGGGAAATAGGAACCCTCATCCACTATTGATGGGATTGCAAACTGATGCAGTCACTCTGGAAATTCTTTTGGAGATTTCTCAAAGGGTTAAAATTGCATTTACCTTATGTCCCAGCTACACAACTTCTTGGAATCCGCCCAAAGGGCTTGACACGATGCTCCACAGATATTTGCTCAGTCATGTTCACTATTGATCTATTTACAGTAGCTATATGTGGAAACAAATTAAATGTCCTACAGCCAAGAAATGGATAATGGAATACTATTTTAGCTATATAGAAACATGAAATCACAAAGTTTGCAGGCAAATAGCTGGAACTGGAAAAGATCCTATCAAGGGAGGTAACCCAGACCCAGAAAGACAAATGTCACACATTTACTTTTCCATAGGAGGCTCTTCACTCCAAGTCTGAAGGTGCAAGTGCATATCCTGGAATAACTCAGAGAACATAAAAGGATAAAAGGGCATTAGGGAGCAATAAAAGTGGGGAATACCAGGACGTGCCTCTTTTGTTCTTCAAATTAAAAACCCACCTGGAGGTCGATTCCTCTGTCTCCTGTGTGAGATACGAGTCGACCCGGGATCCCTGAGTCGACCCGGGATCTCATTAATAAAAGCTACCTCTTGCAGTTACATCAAGACGGCTACTCGTGATTCCTGGGGGCACCCATCCCACGATCCCGGGCGAAGACCGTCCCCCGTTTGGGGTTGGCTCTTTCATTTGGGGCTAAATCCGGGATCGGGCGTGACTCCCGGAACCCCGAATGCCTTGGAGAATGCGTTGGTGTGAGTGCTAAGCGGCCGCTGTGTGTGTGTATGCATGTGGATGTGAGTTCGTATTACGGATTTTGCATTTTGGTGCAGTACAGGCGCTGGGAGTAGAAGGGTTTTTCCTACTCCGGGGTGAAAATATTCCTACCGGGTAGAGGCGTCTGGGAGTAGAAAGGGTTTTCTACTCGAAGTGGGTGGATGGTATCCCCAGTGTAAAAACTAACGAGAGTGCATGAGGGTGGAAGGTTTCCCACCCAGAGTGTACTTTCGGTGAAAAGTATTCCTACCCCTACAAACTAAAGCGGAAGGGGGGACTCCCCAGACTCTCTGGAGGCTCCAGCGTGAGGGACATTCGAGCCAGCCTTTGTCGGTCCTGGCTCTGGGGCGAGTGAGGCGTTCTCAGGCCAGCCTTTGTCGGAGGGACCCGGCAACTAGCATCAAAAGATCTGACTGTGACTTGACTTTGGAGGTCGAGTTCGGCTGCCTATTTAAGTATAAGTGCGGACAAATGTGCTTAGATGTGTTAGTGTCTGTTGTCTGTATTCTGTTTCTGTGTTTGGTATCCCAAGCGGTTAAGCTGCAGTTTGGGCCAGGTACTGAAGGTACCAGGCATCTGTGAAAAGTGGTTATAGGATGCTTTGTCTTGGTCTTGTTTGTCTGGATTGTTTTCTGGTATTGTCCAGTGTCTTTTTGACTTTTGTTTCGTGTTTGAATTTGGACTAACGACCGTGTTTAAAATCTTGGACCGACGACTGTGTTTGAAATCATGAAACTGTTTGCTTTGTTCGTCAAAGAGTTTACTTGGTCCTGTTGTTGCTTAAGTTAAAAGTTGAAAATAATTTGCTTGAGAGAAATTGTTTTCTGCCAGGAGTTTTATCTTGCTCTCTTGAGCCTCCTCCCAAAGGAGAGATGCCCCAGGTTGTGGGGGTGGGGGGAAGAGAAGCCCCTAAATTAGTTCCAAAGAATCTACAACAAGCTGTAAAGAATTTTGTTTTGTTTTTGCCAGTCAAAATTTAGAATTCAGGTTTTGGCGGTGGCCAAGGTCAGGATTAATGTTTTCTTTTCCATGGGCCTTTAAACCCAGTGGGACAGTTTGGTAAAAGGGCTGCTACTGAGGTCCTGATTGCCCCAGGTGAATTGGTTACAATTCTTTTTATCAGCTGCTTAGTATCTAGCAACCAGGTTCTAACCATCTCTCCATCCTTTTTTGTTATTAGTTGTTACTAGAAGCCTAGTGTCATTTGGAGCCTGGTTCTCTTGAGAGGGCAAGCGATGGAGCTGACACTGAAGAGATGCTCCTTGAGGGAAAATCTAAGTCTAGAGAGATAGTCGATAACAGATCGCTGCCCTCTCTGCTCACATTTCCATTTCATAGACAAAGCTTGTGCTTATTTGTTGTACAATGGCCCTTTTGTTCCAAGAAAGGCCTTCTGGTTTAGCTATTGTGACTGTTTGCTGTTTGCTCTCTTCACAAGATTCTCTTGTTTTCTCACCATCCATTTGAAATGTTTGTTAGTAACTGTTAGAAGTCTTCTTTACCACTGAGGAAAGACAGAATCCTACTGGAGGCCAGAAAGAATGTTCCAGACACGATGGAAGGCCTTCACTTCTGCCTATTGACTGTCAATACGCCTAAAGGTAGGGGGAGTGCCAGGTCTGCCGCCAGGCTCCAAGAATTGGGTCTCTGAGGGGCTGGAAAATGCCCCACCAATCTGGCTAAAGATAAGGAAAGGATATGAAGAGAATGTTACAGAAATTTAAAGGGTTAAGTTAAGTTGCTGAGAGTTAGTATAAGTTAGAAAGAAAAAAGAAGGTAAAAAAAGAGCAGAAAACTAGGAAGAAAAGAGACAAAAGAAAGGAAGTTAGAGAGCTAAAGAGATAAAAAGACGAGAGAGGAACATATACTGGCCACAGTGGTTAGGGGAACCTAGGAAGATAGTACCTGGCAACAGAAGAGAATTCCTGGCTAAAAGATCAGTGTGCCTAATGCAAAGAAAAAAAAGGACACTGGGTCAAGGGACTGCCCAAGAAAGAACAAGAGGGGCCACTGGAGGCTTCTTGGTCTAGAGTGCTGGCTATGTACAGAGATAGAAGGGAAGTGTGGATACAGGGACCCAATGCTCTGTGCTCCTATACCCCAGTGGGCCAATATCCAAAGACCTTGAGTGCAAGGGGCTACTGGCAATGAACAATGCTTATGGACTGCCCGAAGAACAGTGGACCTTGGCGTGGGCTTTGGGTAACCCACTAGTTCATAGTCATCCCTGACTGCCCCCATCCCTTGCTCATGAGGAAAATTGCTCCCCAAAATGGCTTGCATGGGCTGAAATGGCTGGATGAGGGCCATGTATGCATATCTACAGACTGTGTATGTGGAGCTTAAGACCTGTCTCAGTGCACCAGTACCTGATGCTGGGAGATGAATGGCCTAGCGCTGTTCTGCTTGGAACATATCCTCCTGCCAGCGGGCACTAACAATTATCACCCAATCCAGGACTTAAACTGTGATAGAGTGGCTGAGTGTCCCAAAAGATGGGACCACTGGTCAGCTGCCATGGACTAGATTCTCCACCGGTTGGGGACAATCTGGTCACCTTGCTGCCCAATCGGGACCTGGAGCCACCACAGCACGCAGTGTCAAGCACTGACAAAGCCCATGGGTGGAGGGGAAAGACCTCCTGCGACTGGCTGATTGACCCTGCTGAAAGCTGGGGACCTTGTCCACAGCGGGAACAGTTCTCTTCATGAATGAAGGTCAGAGACAAGTGGGTGCTGCCATGGTGGACAACACGGCGTCATCTGGGATGGCTGAACTTCTACCCCTCCCACATCAGCACTGCAGATGCCTTTACCATCTCTTGGATGCCCTGGGAAGCCAACAACTGTGAGAGTACTATTCATTGCTCAGGATATCAGGAGGAAGAGATTCAGTGGCATGGGGCAATAGCAAGCAGATCAAGTGGCTTGGGAAATGGCTATGCAGGAGCCTATCCTGGTTACAGGCCTGCAAGAGACAGCCACTGGGAACTGGGATTGGACTAAGGGATGGCCTCACTTAGAATGTACAACAGAAGAAAAAAGGCCCAAATTGCTTTAACGAAAAAAAAAAAAAAGACAATGACACACTTGAGGGGAAAAAAGCTATACTCCCAGAGAACAAAGAAAAGACTCACTTTGCCAAATACAGAAATGGACTCATTTAGGAGATAAAGTTTGTCCAAATAGTTAAGGTGTATGTAATAGACTTTAAGATTTTAGCCAGAGAGACAGTAGAAAGTATAAGGTATGTCAATAAGTGAATGCTTAGCAAGCAAACAGGGCAAAAAGACCTAGAGTTTAGTGAAAAGTAAGAAGTGAACTTCACTGAGATAAAACCAGAAAAATATAATCACAAGTATCTCCTAGTGCTTGTAGATACATTTTCAGGAATAGATGAAGCTTTCCTCACCAAATGAGGCGGCCTCTGCAATCATCAAGAAGATACTGGAAGAAATCTTCCCCGATTTGGAATGCTCAAGGTAATCTGACAAAGGCCCTACTTTTCGTTGCCAAGGTAAGCCAGGGTGTGGCCGAAGTATTTAGGGAGGTCGATTGGAGTACATTGTGTTTACAGACCTCAAAGTTCAGGACAGGTAGAGTAAATAAATAAAACTCTAAGAGAGACCCTGACAAATTAAATTGACCATGGAGACTGGCACAGACTGGGTGGCACTCCTTCCCTCTTGCTCTCTTCAGAGCAAAAATACCTCAGATTCAGCCTTACCCTTTGAGATCTTATATGGGGCCTCAACTCCTCTGACTGTATTAGATGATGTTACTGAACCAACATGTCATAGTAATAATGATTTGTATGCAGGCTAAAAGACCTACAGGTGATACAGAAAGAAATCTGCTCACAGCTGACAGCAGCCTATGCCCCGGAGACCCCAGAGACATCCCATCAGTTCCAGGTCAGAGTTGCAGCTACACTGAGCCCAGACATAGGCCTCGCTGGAAAGGACTGTACCTGGTGCTGCTGACCACCCTGACAGCCCGTCATTCTCAGCCCTCACCAGCCGTGTACTAGCTGTTGGGCTGAGGCGGCTGGGTTCAGAGGAAATTCAGTCATGTTTGTCCTGGGTTCTATCAAGATGGTGTGGGGATAGGCTTGATTTCCATACAAATGATGTAACATTGCATATGTTAGTACTCCTAACACTTCTTGGGACTGTGCCTCAGGTATCACAATCTGTATAAGTTTAGAAGTTCTAAAGCTAGACATGACCTTGGTGTGTGTAGGTTTGATAGTGTCAGATTGGAATCCTGATGCTAAAGACTTAGTAAGACACAAAAAAGGAGTTGAGAATTACTTGGGGCTAAGGCTATCTAGGTGCTGCAAAAAGGCAGCACAAAGGACATCTGCTGTTGCAATGCAAGGCTTATAAATTCAGAACTGCCATTCAGGAGTAATTAAAGACTCCATGAATAAACTTAGAAAAGGTTAGACAAAAGGCAGACAGAAGAAAGCGCATCAGGGATGGTTCGAGAGCTGGTTTAGTAGATCTCCTTGGATGACTACTCTGGTATTTTCCTTATGGGACCCTTCTTAGTTTTGCTTCTACTTCTGATTATAGGTCCATGTGTGTTAGAGAAACTAGTTAATAGGTTTGACTCCCTACAAAAGATAGAGGCGGCTCAACAAGGTTGGTTTGAGTCTTGGTTCATTTTCGGTCTCCCTGGATGACTACCCTACTCTCTGCTATATGGCTGGGCCATTACTAATAATTTTCTTGGTTTTTTAGTTTTTTGGACCCTGCGTGACAAACAGGTTAATTGCTTTTTGTTAAAAATTAGTGGGTGCTGTGCGGGTTGATGGTTCTGAGACAACAGTACCAGTCGGTTAGGACAACTGGTGAGACCAAATACCAGACTTGATGTCAAAATTCTAAGATTAGAATTACTTAGAAAGTAGAAAAGAGGGGAATGAAAGGAAAATTATACAGATGTAAGGTTTAAAAAATGAAGTTAAAAGAAAATTCAGATTCAGGACTAAACACTGTGAAAAAGCAAGTCAGGCAGCCCGCCCTGCTGCTAGGACTAACAGACCATAAAAGATAAAAAAAAGGAATACAGGAACCAGCCGAGTTATCAGGACTTACCCAAACCATCTGGCAGAAAGGCACCCCCCCAGCTCAAGTCACACCTTAACCAGATGTCCTTCAAACCTGATCGCCCTAGCTCCCAAAATCCTTACGCTCAGTCATCGTGCTCTCCTGCTGTGCTGTAATCTCACTGCCATGTTTAAAATGGGCAATCACCTATGCCAGAAATGTACATTGTGTGTAACCTTGCCAAACCCCTAACCTCCCTATATAAACCCTTGAGTTTGGAGGCTGGGGTCGATTCCTCTGTCTCCTGTGTGAGATCTGAGTCGACCAGGGATCCTGAGTGACCAGGATCTCGTTAATAAAAGCTACCTCTTGCAGTTACAAAAAAAAACAAAAAAAAAAAAAAACCCACCTGGAGGAGATTTCATTGAGGGTGCTGATCCCTCCCACTGCTCAAGCAACTTTCCTTCAGTATCTGTATAACAGGAAAAACAATCCTTCGCATATGGTTGTAAGGCTGCTCTTTTCCAAGCCAGAGGCTTCATTTTTCCCTGAGTATTCTTTCTCGAACTCCTTTTGTGGTTTTCTCATTTTAGTAGCTTTCCCATGAGCTTACTTACAAGCTTTTAAGCTAGGAAGGCTGGCCATAAAATTATAAAATGAGATGACAGAATTGGCCCTGTCTTTTGGTGAGCTGAAGCACATCTTCCAGAATGAACAGTGCTCTGAGTTAGTGGCGGGTTAGCTGCCACATCGTGTTACTAGTTATGCTTGATGGTGCTACAGCTTTATGTATAGCGGGATAGATATTCAGTCTATGTTTTAGTTCGTCTAAAATACTGCTCATGTATACCTTAAAATGTGTCTCAGGGAGAAAGAGGAAGACAGAGGAAGAGGGGGTGGAAGGAAGATGGAGCAGAAGCACATGGCCCAGAGAAACCGCAAGTAGCAAGGGACCTCATAGTTGGGGAATAGAGTAGTGCAGGGGTGAATCTGCCCAATTTAGACATATGGCTTGTAAATATTACAACTAAGCTGTGTGTTTCTTCACACAGGCTTATTGGGGTTGGAGATTTACCACAACAGGGGTTTATAGGGCATAAGTCTGTCTTGGTTGGGAGGGCGGGGTGACAGGAGCAGGAGGCCGATCTGATTTGTCACACTCCAGTAGCAGAGAGGGATCACAGGAAGCCGGTTCTCACGATGAACTTCCCCCATCAAGGCCCTCCGTGCCAAAAGGTTTCACAATCTTCTTCAGCATCAGGCTGCTGGGAATCATGTGTTCAAACCACGAGCCTATGGGGGAACATTTCACATTCAAACCACAAGAGACCATGTCTCAAAAACAAAAATAAAAACCTACTAAAAAGAAAAAAAATGTGTCTCAGGTTCTAAGTAGGGTGACCTCAACTGAGCTCCATGGGCTTCTCACACCACATATCATAGCATCAAATAATTTGCATACCAGTAAAAAAAAAGATTCCTTCAGCTGTGTTTGTTATTTTGTGTCACCAGAGTATGATGAGGTGACTTTCCTCTTATATGGGATAGTGAAAGATTTTTCTGCAGGTTTGAAGGTTCCATATTCTTTTACCTTAAGCTTCACAGCTTCAGAAAATTTAGAAGAATTGGGAATGTAGGGGGTCTTTATGCGGTGTCTGGCATTTGTGCAGAATGAATTTAGTTATACCTGAGCATAGAAACTTTTCTAGATCACAGCTCTAAGCAGTGTGGCTTGTGCAAGATGAGCTCCAGGGGAGAGAAGCAGTGTCAGCCAGGCAGCCTGTCAGTGCCACTGAGCATCACAGTCTGTGCATATACTGAAGGGCCCCCAGGACAGCAGTGAGATGAAGGAAAATAAAAGAAAAAGAAAGCAGTGCCAATCAGAACTAAGCAGAAGAGACGATCTAATTAAAATAGAATAACGGAAGAGATTGCTTCCATTGCATTAAGGCTATTTTTAGAAGCACCATGCTAGTATTTTATACAGGAAAACACCCACTGCTCTCACCAATATATTAAAAGTCTCTAGGTGCCTACTCAGAATGGGACATTGGCCAATTCCTTCCTGTTCTTGCTTCTAATAGGAACTTATTACGCTGTGTTTGCTACTTGAAATTTTTCTCCATCTTCTCCATTTGGTTTCACGATGCAAGAGATGCTGCTCTGGTGCCTTCCCATCATGTTACTTTCCCCTTTTTCTCATTTGTATTTCTACCACCTAGAGGCCCACAGTACAGCCCAGCACTACAGTAAAAATCCTATATGTATACTGGAGGGGAAGAGCACAAGTTTGATGCTGGTTTTTCATGGAGAACATTTTATGAAACAACAGAAGCTCCAATTAAATGCTGTTTCTACTTACAGCAATTTAATTTTAAAAAACTAAAGTTATTGATTAAAAGAAAACATTAAAAGTCATCCATGGTGCTGGTTCACGCCATTGCTGGCAGAACATTTCCTCGTGGAGTATAATTTTCTATTTCCTCCAGTACAATGAAACCCTTTATTAAATGCTTTCTCACTGTGGACAGATTGGTTTATAGTTGAAGCAAGCAGGGATTTATAATCCCTTGCTGCTATTTGCTTGCCCTTCAACTCAGACTCTGCCAACACTACACAGATTTATCTCTTTAGCTTTGAAAAGACTTTGGATTTCAGTTGGTTTTATTACACAAACTGACATAGACTCAAACACAAGAGATTGTGACAACCAAGTAGAGCTTGGAAGAACTTATTAATTTCAATTTGTCCAAGATCATACATAAGCCAAATGACAGTGAACGACTCTACCTTCAGGCTGCATGAGTGTTCATGCTACATGGAAGCTGGATTTCTCCATCTTGAGTGACTAAGAAATAAGACAAGGAAAAAACTGTAAGGTCATTTATGCCCTAGTCTCAGCACATACCACCACTTCCGCTGTATGTATACTCTTTCAAAAAATGAGGTCACTAAGTCAGTTCATATTTATTTTTGACTGTCCTAAATTGTTTATTGGATATGAATTTTACAACTTTACGTGTATTAGTGGGAACGGTGGACCTGGAGGATATTGCACCTTTTCCAGCCTGCAAGATGAGGATCCAGTAATGTGGTGGAACTTGGGGCCCATTCCAAGGCCACAGCTTCTGCGGCCAGCAGATGTCAGCCCACACATTGTGTCTCTCTGTGCTTGTGGACTGGTTTGGTGATCCACTGGGTGTCAGGATTTCTTCTGATAGCTTTATGGAATGGATCAATGGGGATAACCTCAAAAAATTAATATGTGAAATAGTTACCTACCCAGTAGGAATTCAGGGCTCTCAAAACCCCACAACAGCATGCAGCTCTCTTCTCAGCAACAGACTGAAGGCTTTGGGCAAATTTCAGCTGGTTAACACCATGCCGTAAATTGCACCCTTAGGAACCAGGCGTTTGCAACCACCATGAATCCTGTAAAGGACACGAATCGTGTAAGGACATAAACTTTACTTAGCCTCGTAGCCCAGCCTTCGCGCTTTATCAGGCCAGGTGGGGTGGGGAGCCCAGTGCAATGCAGAGAGCTGGTGGTATTGCCAACAGCGGACCCTCAGGAGAAAGCACATCAAGTCTGACTGCTTCTTCCTCCATAGCTCCTGGATGTATTTGTAAGCAGGATTTGTTATCTTGGCTTACCTGATGGATCTCACCAGAGGAAAGGCATCAGCTCATATTTATGAGAATGAAAGCTAAGTTCAAGTGGTATATTAGGTATAGCAAAGAATTTATAGATGCATTTTAATATCTTTTTTTTTTTTTGGTTCTTTTTTTTTTTTTTTCGGAGCTGGGGACCGAACCCAGGGCCTTGCGCTTCCTAGGCAAGCGCTCTACCACTGAGCCAAATCCCCAACCCATAGATGCATTTTAAAACCACTATACACTTGCTTTTCAGTCTGCTTATATTTGTCCTACTATAAATATTCAAATAGATTAATCTACTTTATTCAAATTGTGGTTCAAATGCTACCACTAAAGAGAGGTTATTCTCAACTCCCTTCTACGAAAAATAACCCCCTCCCAATACTATTTTCAGCTTGAATTTCTTCATAGCCATCATATGATATTCTAACCTAGATCCCTTTATATTCTGTCTCTTCCACTACAGAAAGGTCTGAAAGGCAAAAGCTTTTGTGATTTATCCACTATGGTAATGGCTAAACAACAGTTATTCCTTAAACCAACCATCATTATTGTTGATTTCTCATTAAGCAAAAATACTTGATATCCTTTATCTTGAAACAGTACAATAAAGAAAAGAGAAATGGTTTCTAGTAGAAAACTATGCGAATATTAAGACAAATTCTCAAAGTTCTAGATATTGAAGTAGTTAGTAATTTCCAAAATGAGTAGTCCCAAGGAGTTCTCAAGAAAGAAGGGGAGATGAGTTGACCAGGAATACAGGTTTGAAGTAGTGAGAGAGATACAGTGGCCTGGAAGAATGGAAATCAAATCAGCTAAGAATTCTGGATATTCTACAGAATGCATGGGGCAAGTCATCTGGTCAGACTGAGAAAGATATGACACCCTGAGAGCAGAGGAAATGTCTACAAAACCAAGAAAGGATATGTAGTAAAAAGAACATCAGAAGCAGCACATTGGAGAAGCAAAAGACACATAGGATGCTCTAGCGCATTCCCAGCCAATATATTTTCCCAAGATTTTTTTTTTCTACCTTAATGCATGGCAATGAATGGAGAAAGAAAGCAAGAAAAAATAATAACCCAAGGAGTTGAGTTGGGTTAAAAAAACTCAACATTTGTCCAAAGGGAAAAGAAGTTCTAATAAGAAATAAGTATTACCATCAACAAGTTAAAATTAGACTTACCACATAAACTCTTTTTTTATCTTTTTCTTTTTTCCATTTTTATCAAATTGGATATTTATTATTTACATTTCAAATATTATTCTCTTTCCTGGTTTCCTGTCCATCAGCCCCCTGGCCCCTCCCCCTCCCCTTCTATATGGGTGTTCCCCTCCCCATCCACCCCCCATTACCGCCCCCCCCATAATCCCGTTCACTGGGTGTCCAGCCTTGGCAGGACCAAGGACTTCCCCTTCCACCGGTGCCCCAAAAAGGCTATTCACTGCTATATGTACAGTTGGAGTCCAGGGTTCATCCATGTATAGTCTTTGTGTGGTGGATTAGTCCCTGGAAGCTCTGATTGGTTAGCATTGTTGTTCTTATAGGTTCACAAGGCCCTTCTGCTCTTTCAATCCTTCATCTAATTCCCCCAAAGGGGGTCGTGTTCTCAATTCAGTGGTTTGCTGCTAGCATTCACCTCTGTATTTGACATGTTTCGGCTGTGCCTCTCAGGAGACATCTATATCCGGTTTCTGTCAGCCTGTACTTCTACGGAAGCATTCTTGAGCTTGTATCCAGAGCACTCTGAGTTAATATACTGCAGAGGTTCGTCTGTTTATTGCCCCACTACTCACAATATCAAAGATATGGAACCAGTCTAAATGTCTCTTATCAGCTGAATGAGTAAAGTATATTCCATGGATTTTTACATATGATGGGATATATCATGATATCACAATATATGTGATATATATGTATACATATATATATACATATATATATATACATATATATAACAGAATTTTGTTTGGAAAGAAAGATTAAAATTTAAAATCATATTATTGCAGGAATGTGAATGAAGGAAAATGTGGAATGAGTCATACTCAGGTGAGTATTAAATGCTTCCTTATATGTGGAAATGGGCAAAAATGGTGTCATCAGATTATAAGATGGACTTGAAGGGACCAGGAGGTAAAGAGAGTGAAAAGGGAGGGTAAGAGAAAATAGAGTAGGGAGGATGAGTATGATTAAAACACAATATACACATATGTGGAAATGTCACAGTGAAATGCATTCGTTTGTAAATTTAATATGTGAAAATATTTTTTAAATATTTATGAAAACAACCAAGGGGTTAGAAGGATGACTCAGGGGGTAAAGCACTTGCTGTGCTAGTATGATGACCTGGGTCCAGTACACAGTTCTCAGGTTACAAAAAAACAAAAACAAAACAAACAAACAAACAAAAACAAAAACAAAAACAGGCACAACAATACACACCTGCAGTCTCAACACTGAGAAGGTAGAAACAAAAGGAACTCTGCAGCTTTCTGGCCTGCCAGTCTTGCCAAATTGGCAGGACAGTGATTGAGGAAAAAACCCAATGTTAGTGTCTGGGCACTACACATCATTCACACATATGTGAATAGAAACACAAGCAAGGTAATTCTATCAAGAAAAGTGTAAAAGGAGAAAAGGACCAAATGGCCATATTAAGGTAGGAAACAAGCAAGAAATTGAAGATACAGCTGAATGACTGATTGATTGATTGATTGACTGATTGATTAATTGATTGAATTCTAAGGCAATAAAGTGGGGACTCTGAGTCAAAAATATGATGTGTCTGCTCTGGTTGAGAAAGAGTTCTGTACTGCGACCACTTTGGAATAGCTTTGAAAGAAAGAAAAGGAAAGCACCTGAAGGAGAAAGTTACAAATCTCTTTGAATCTTCATATGTCATCTATTCTCCCCTGATGTCCTTCATGCTCAGGAATTCTATCTCTGAGTTCTCATCAAAAAGCTTTGTGGCTTAAACATGGTAGCATAATATGTCATAGATGAATGGATGAATTGTTGTATAGAGAAACATGTAACAATGCAATTATTAAAGTCGACAAGGGGAAGGCTAACATGAGGTCCTGCACAGATGTGACAGATGAAGTATGTCCAGTTCTGGGCAAGCTGTGAAATTTTCATTTAGAGGGAGATGTTCAAAAAGTTCAGGATAATTTTATATCTATGTATCTGAATGCTGGTGTCTTAATGAGCTGGACTCCTAATCACATCTCCTAGTTGATTTCACCAGAGCTTTCCCCATATATATATACCACTTCCCATAGAAACCTATATAACTTATGCTGACCCAATATTCTTAGGTACATTTTGGTCTCTTGATTGCCTAAGTCTCACACTAGGCTGAGAACACTCACGAGACAGAAAAAAAAATGAATCTTTAGGCTTAATGGGAGGGATTTGAATATATACTGATGAGAAAATGATTTCTTGAGGGATGGCCAATAACATATCAAAATATCAAGATTCCTCCAGTACTCCTAAAAACAAGTGAATCTGCATGCCCTTTGTAAACAAACAAGCCTGTTTCAGTCCTGAATGCATATAACATTTATGTGACAATCCCATTCGCGCATTCCAGTACAGTGAGATTGACTAAGGTGTGCTCATCTGCATTTTAAAAAATGTATTCTTTCCTCACACATTACATCCTGACTGAAGTTTTCCTTCCCTCAACTCCTCCTAGTTCCCTGCCCCCAACTCCCTTCTCCCCTACATCCACTCCCACCCATTTCCCTTCAGAAAAGAGCAGATATCCCAGAGCTATCAACTGAACACAGCATAATGAAGTATAATAAGAGGCACAAACCCTCATATCAGGCTGGAAAAGGCAACCCAGTAAGAGGAAAATGGTCCCAAGAGCAGGCAAGAGTCAGAGACAGCCCCACTCTCACTTTACAAGCAACCTGCAGATGGTTCTACGTGTTCTTAGACATGACAAGTGAAGATTTGGGGCAAAGAGGAGTCTTGGGAACAACAATCTGGATCAGGAGGAGTTTACAAAGTTCTGTGAAATATAGTCAAAACATTGGGATTTCTTAGAATCTTATGTTTTTATGAGGATTTGGTTTGACAAGACTTAGGCAACAAATATCAAACCTCTTCCATACTTCAGAATGTCTCTGCCCTTGAGTTAGCCATATCCTACAAGTGTCCTCTATATCATTCATGATATCCCTGAAGGGTAATTTAGGGAGAACCCTTCAGAGACTGCTCCACCGATGACAGAAAGCTAGGGAAGAAAGTCTTTATATAATTCAGTATATAGCCAAGTTCAAAAAGTAGCTTCTAGCACTTGGAAAGTGTGTTTCATATCAGATAAAACAAAACACCTAAATTCAAAGTACTGTTAGTTAACAGTATTTTATTGGGTGCATCAAGTGAAAATTATCCAAAGAGTGTTACTTAAAATGCTACATAAAAAGCAAAAAATTCATGTTTTTTCATAAGAAATGGGCTCTTCTGTTCCCTGGGCTCTCACAGTGCAGCAAGACAGAAATTGCCTCTGGGCACACTCACAGGCAGCTAGAATCTAAACCAGGCCCTGTCCGTGCTTACATTTCCTTCCTCCCCAGAAGCTCCATACAGCACCTTGGCTGACCCTTCTCCATCACCTCTAAAAGACAAAATGCTGTCACCAGCTTAGCCATTAACAGGCACACGATCAATTCTCTGATTTTCTTTAAAGCTGGTTTATATATGCCCCAGAGAAGAATTAGCAATCATGTCACGTGTGAACCTCATTCTCTTTCAATCTCTCTCACCATGAGAAAAACCCCTCCAGGTCCCAGCATCTATTCAGAAAGTCACAAAGTTTCCAGCATCCTTGAAGTTTGCCCCAATTCACCTGCAACAAAAACCTCGAAGACACTAGTGAGCTTTTTTGTTTTTGACAGGAGCTATATTTTTTGGTTCACACAAAGCATAAGGGAAGATGGAAGCCCTCCTCTAGGGAGAAGGTTTTAAAGTGTAATCAAGTCTGTTACTGGCCTCAGACAGAAAGTCCAGGACTAGCCTATGCAATCTTCAGTGGCCGCCTCTTTTATCTAAGAAGCAGGCAATAATTGATTTGACCTGCTTTATGGAGACAATCTCCCAGGCATGACTGAGTGCTAATTGCTACTAATGAGGTGGCATTTGAAACTGACTGTGGTCTTCAGCTTTCTGTCCTTTATTCCAAACAGCATTCAAGCCACTGGTTTGTAAGTACAGCTTCCAGCAAGCCCTCACCCATAGCAAGCTACACTTCCCCCAGCTGCTGAAGGTTGTGTTAAGAAGGGCAAATTGCACTGCCTTTCAAAAGGACGATCTGGCTGAATGAGCAGCTTCTCGAGATGCAGGGAGGCAATGCAGTTCTTGAGGAAATGATTTCTAAATGTTACAAGATTGCTGGAAATTACTTTCATAATGACTTTTACTGGTTTTGCCCATTTACAAACATCCTTCTTTCTTGCCTAAAGGAAACCCCACAAGCCACTTCCACAAGAGAGTGTTTTCTTTCGTTTTGCATCAATTCCCTGGTGTTACAAAATTAACATGTGATGTCACCCCTATAAATGGTAGTCACTTGTCAGATTAACTTTATCTCTAGAAGATCAGCTGTGAAGAAGAGCAACACCAGGTAATGCAAAGATCCAAAGCAAATGCCAGCAACACCTCATGTAATGGATTGAATGGGAAATATTTTGGTCTTTATGACCAGCAGACTTTCCAACATTATGACCACCCATAACTCACATCCATATACTGATATGGATATAGTCTAGTATGTACAAAAACATAGTTCAATTGCATTTGGCCTGTGGTCTGTCCCTGCCAACTTTTGATCTTTAGTAATATTTTAACTAATACATCAAATCTGGATATATGTGAAATGCAACCCAAAATGACCTAATTCTGAAATCTTCTATGATTGCTTTTTAATTGATATTGTGATGATATAATGAGAACCATAATTTGTTTACGAGCCTTTGTTTCCTCGCTTGTAAAAAAAAATGGAGGATGGACTCTTTCCAAAATCAACTAGGTAAAATATTCCAAATATGACTATGACTATTTTATTTGTTTTCTATTTCTTTTCTTTGATATTGAGAATTGAACCTAAGATATCATGCATGGCAAGCAAAATCTTTTACCACCAAGCTGTATCTCCAGTCCTTGGCTGTCTAGGTCAGCTTCACAAGTATAGCAGATGATAACATAGAAAGTTTTCATATCTTCCACATTAGTCCTTACTAGTCAATATAAATGGCACTCGGAGCACCTTCTATGAACCAAAACCACCGAGGATAAATGATGGAATGAATAAGAGCAGATATAGCTCCTACTGCCATGGAATTAGCAAAAATTCCTCAGTTTCAAACTACGACCCTTTCATTTGTGCTTGCTGCCAATGTCTACATTTTTGTCTTCTAAAATCTCTCCTCTGTGAGTCATAAAACAAATTTCACTTTCATGCTACAGCTTTCAATTATTCTACTTTCTTCGGTACTTAATGATTCAGCAAGCACATACATTGTGCACCTCTATTTAACTGACGTTGTTGCTTAATTTGTTGTTTTTCCTATCATGTGGTTTGGTGAAACAATTTAAAACCTTCTAGTTTCTGTGGATATGAGCAAACTTTAAGTACAACCTAGATAGGCACAAAAGAACTGAAATATATCTGAGACTTATTTGTGCAGTTGTTTTGTATTAACAGAAACCAACAAGAAGTAAAAGGTTGATAGGATGGCCTTGGTGGTATTCCTATGGGTATAGTTTATGTTCTGTAATTAAGACTAAGCTTTTTGGGTTACTTCTATTTTCTGTCTTAATTTTACTATTAGCTATCAATGCCAATAAATTCCTAGGAATATTGAATTTAGAAACTATAGGGCTCTTATACTTACCATGTATCTGCTTTGTGTTAGTCAAGGACAAATCACTTTATAGAAATTCAGGTTCTTTTCGTGCTACTAATATTACAAATGTGGGATAGAGTATTTTTGATGCAGTAACGACAAAATAAATTTACCAGTGAATGCATGGATATGTATAGGAAATGTTACACAATATCATAAAAGGATCCCTAAATAAATATGTACTAGATCAATACAATAGAAATGCCAATGCTTCCTAATCAGCTTTAAGTGACCCAGAAACCTCCAAAAGAGTGCTTTTTGGTGTTCTTTTGAGGATGAATTGATATTAGTTTCAGTGTTTTCTGGTTGAGTCTATGTACATATTCATAGCCACCATTAACAATTTGTATGACAAAATGGATCTTTGTTGGCCCTTGGCAACACTTTTCATTGTTTGTTCCTCATTAACTGCTTAATTTACCATTTTTAGTAAAGATCGAACAAACCCATCTTTTTATTTCGTATATTTAATCAGTATTTTACAACATTAGAGTAAGAATTTATGGAAGAAACAAAGGCTGAATATTGGATCACATTATAAATGCTTGAAATGATATTGTAGAATGCAGTTTTTTTTTTCCTGTACATACCAAGCAAATGCTCTAAATCAGAAGCATTGGGTTTTGTTATGATTTTATAAGCAATAGCTCTTTTCTGTGATTTGAAGTGTGTCCCTGCGGTTTTCAATCTCCCTGATTTTAATGCAAGGAGATTGAATTAGATATTTGAAAGGTAATTCCCTATGCTAATATCTTTTGAATAACACAGAAGTATGTTTATGGTAACTTATGCTCTTGTTTTCATTCTTTATTATGACTATCCAGACATTCTGGGTGGTAGGGAAAATGATAAGAGATATCTTGAGACCAAGAATGAAAGTTCTTTTCGACACTTCAAAATATATTTCCGTGATAGTTGGTGAATCTTCTCATCAGTAGTCTAGCTTGCTATCCCTTCCTAGTGTCATGCTAGGATTTGTACTGAAATTAGGTGTGGCTACATCACTAGCTTTAGTCAAAGAATTATGAGCAACAACATCATCTGTCTCTCTTAGGAGAGTGCTTTGAGAATATAAAGATGCCCGGAACCCTGGGTTGGGGGAAGGGCCCAGGCGGTCTATGGGCAAGTGACTCTAGCTTAGATTCCTAACAGCATGGAATATGGGTCCTGACATAGACACTTCCTATAGCCAAACAGGGCTCCAAGTGGAGGGATAACACCAACCCACCCTCAAAACCGTCAACCCAAATTGTGTCCTGCCTACAAGATGTACAAGGACAAAGATAGAGCAGAGACTGAATGACCAGCCAATGTCTGCCCTAACTTGAGACCCATCACATGGCCAAGAACCAATCCCTGACACTATTAATGATAGTTCCTCTCTCTTGTGCTTGCAGAGAGGAATCTAGCATAACTGTCCTCTGAAAGGCTCCACCTAGCAGCCAATGGAAAGAGATGCAGAGATTCACAGCCAAATACTAGATGGAGCTCAGTGTACTACAGAAGAGTTGGAAGGATTGAGGAACCTGAAGAGAACAGGGACTCCACAGGAAGACCAAGAGAATCAACTAGCATGAACACTTGGGGTTCCCCAAGACTGAATCTCCAATAAAAGAGTGAGCACAGGCTGGACCTAGACCCCCTTCACATATGTAGCAGATAGCAGCTTGGTCTTCATGCAGGTCCCCCAACAATGGGAAGAGGGACTGTCCTTGAGCCTATTGCCTATGTGCCTGTGGATCCCATGCCCCAAATGGACCACCTTGTCTGGACGCAGTGGGATAGGATGAGCCTAGTCCCCCAGCAACTCAATGTATGGAGAGGAGGGTAGCAGATGGAGAGTGGGAGATGGATGATGTGCAGAGAGGGGACCTTAACCTTCTCAAAAGACAAGGTGACAGTGGAATAGAGGAAGGACTTATGTGACGGGGTACTGAGAGGAAAGGAGGAACTGATATTGAGTTGTAAAGTGAATAAATAAATAGTTTTTTAAAAAGTATAAATATAACCCTGAAAACTTATGAACAAGTAGCATTATATTGACCAAACAGGTTGCATTGAGGAATGTATATGCATATATGCATATAATAACAATTACTGAAAAAAAAAGAGTCTATGAATTGGAAGGAAAGTATGTGGGAGGATTTAAAGCAAGGAAAGGGAAGACATTGATGTTGTTTTTCTATATGGAACTTAATATCTACACAATTATATATTTATTTGTAACTTAATAAATATGTAATTTAATATACTATGCATTAAAAATGTAAGCCTATACTTTGCCATGTTTTCTGTCCCTGCATCATGGTACTACAAAATATTCCATAGCAAAGATGGTTCCAAGTTGAGGATAAAGTGGAACAAAATTCTCAGCCAACCCTCAATTAACATGCAGCAAAGGCAGAAAACAAAGTTTCATTGACTTAGGCCTCTGAATCTAAGGGCTAGTTTTTACCACAATAAAGGAAGGCTGATCCAGATCATCACAGTCTATTAGTGTCATTCTTGAATTTAGCAATGGTCAGTTAACTACTATGAGGCACAAGTCATCCGTATTAACTGGAGACGTGCTGCCAGCATTTAGGCGCTGTGAATGTTGGAAATTGTCTTTCGAAAAGGGATATAATCCACCCAGTTTGCACCTAGATCTCCAGAGTTTGAAATGATTTTCCCCTGCTGTGAATTCTGGAGAATATAAAGTTACCTCTATTACGAAGTTATACTTGCTTTCTTTTATCTAGACCTGGAATTTTTTAGTAAGGAGAAAAAAAGTATTGGTGGTAAAGATATTGGCTTGAAAATTGGATATCGCTTTGAGTTCACTGATCCAAACAGGTGAAGAAAAATTGAAGGCAGCTGAGGCATTTTTTCTAAGCTGGTATACAAACCAGTCACTTTATAAGACTCAGCCTTTTGAATGATAGTATCATTTCTCAGGATGGGTGAGTATTTTTAAGGCACAATATTTCAGTTAATCTGACATGTTTTAAACTATAATTTTTGTGTCATGTTTATTGACATGTGAGACAATTTCATGATAGCTTCATCCTAATGTAATTATTTCCACTTAAGACATAGTCCTTTAGAAATGTGAGGGAAAGATAAATATTTAGCTGTCTGCTGAATAGAAAATTTCAATTATGTTCATTTTATAAATGTTTTAATTGATACAAAACATTGACACATAAATTTGCTTAACTCATGAGACTACAGCTCAATGAATTGTCATAAACTAAACACAGGTATGTAATAACCACCCAGATCAAGAAATAGACACATCCATCACCATGAGTTTCCCTCTGCTTGTACCCATTTCAGTCCTTTCATCCAAGAAGCCACTATCCTAATGCCAATAGAATAGATTAAACTGCCTGTCTTCAATTTCCTCCTGAGCATTATGCTTGTAAGATTCAAATACACATATGAGCGCCAGCAGCAAACCACTGAACTGAGAATGGGACCCCCGTTGAAGGAATCAGAGAAAGGACTGAAAAGGCTTGAAGGGGGTCGAGACCCAATATGAAAAACAATGCCAACTAACCAGAGTTTCCAGGGACTAAACAACTACCCAAAGACTATACATGGACTGACCCTGGGCTCCAACTGCATAGGTAGCAATGAATAGCCTAGTAAGGGCACCAGTGGAAGGGGGAGGCCCTTGGACCTGCCAAAACTGAACCCCCAGTGAATGTGATTGCTGGGGGGAGGGAGGTAATGGGGGGGAGGATGGGGAGGGGAACACCCATGTAGAAGGGAAGGGGAAGGGGTTAGGGGGATATTGGCCTGGAAACCAGGAAAGTTAACAATGAAATGTAAATAAGAACTACCCAATTTAATAAAGATGGAGAAAAAAGATTTATCTGTATAACTGCCCATGGTCGTAGATTATTTTTTTATTATACACAGTATTGCATAACATGAAAATACAATAGCATATTTACGTGTTCTAAGTGGTCAGGCTAATGGAAATTTAGGTAGTTAGTATGTTAGGTTTATTGTGAATGGTGGTGCTATGAACATTCTAGTGATATGTTTGTCTGTATATTAAAACACACATAAATGTGTCTTTTAAGCATTTCTCTAGGAGTGGTATTGATGAGGCAAAGAAAGGCATGTGGTTTGTATTAGAAAATACTGAGAAACACATTTACAAAATAGCCATGTGATAGACATGAAAAATTGCCATAACTTTCTACCTCTTTTTATTCATATATTTTACAATATGATTTTTTAGTTCTTGTCTTTGAAAAGTGGAGTGATTTTGTCCTGGCTAATTGTCTTGGAATATTGTTCAACACCTACATAAACAAGCTTGAGCTAGTAAGCTGGATGGCAAGAAGCATATAGTTATGTCAACTCTCATCCCAGTCAACATCTTCACAGCCAACAGTGACATATGAAAAGTCTTTCATTTGAATGATACTCTCAGACAATCTTAAAGAAGCCTTCCCCAACACAGAGGACATGCATGTGGGCATGTACTGATCATCAACCAAGCCTCTTCCAGATCAGCAGAAGTACTCTGACTGTAGGTTTATGGACAATAACAAATCATGATTTTCATAAGACATAAAGCCACTCAGCTGTCATGAAAACTTTGGCAACAATACAAGGAGGTGGATTTTATTAACCTTTTTTATTGATGAGGAAACTCAGTCAGTAAGCTAGATGCAACCAGCAATCAAATCCTGTCAAAATCTCAAGTCATTTCTTCTATACAACTGCATTCATAAAGTAAAAGGTACAAATACATGTAAGAACTTCCCATCTCTCCATGATCTCCATTACTCTGAGCAAAAGGTATTCTCCACAATTCTCCACAATTCTCCACAAACAACACTGGGTGATACTATCATTTGACCTCTAGACTTCTTTTCTAGCCCAGAAGCTCTGTATCTGACTGTATAAATTGTCAAGGGGAAAAAATTTCTAAAGGTATGCCATGGTGTCACACTTTGAAGTTTTGCTTAAAGGTGCATGCCCACATTGTTTCCTCCAGTATAACTCCCATTGTGTATGTTGCATTAATTACTTTCCTTGCTATTATGACCAAGAACCTGACAAGAAAAAAACTAAAGGTACAGTGCATCACGATGGGAACGGCATGGTTTCAGAAGTAGCTTTGATGTGGAGACAGGAATATGATGCTGATTGCTTGCATCTAAATAAGAGAAAGTAGAAATGTTACAGGAAGTACAGGGCAGGCTGTAAATCTCAAGACCTCTTTCCTAGAGATCCATTTCTTTCATTGAGGTCCCATCTTCCAAAGGTCCTACAACCTCCTATACAGAAGCTACCAGTTGGGGACCAAATGTTAAGCACATGAGTCTATGAATGATATTGCACATTTAAAATATAACACCTTACTCCTGCCTTCCATAGCCTTATGGTTATCTTACATTATAAACTGCATCCAACCTACTTTCAAAAATCCACAAAGTCAGATACAGCCATGTTCAAAAGACAGAGTCTTTTTTCCAAACGTGAGGAATAGGATCAGAAAAGAATAAGGCAAAAGTAAACCCAAAACCCAGCTAGACAAACATCAACCCTACAAAGCCATATATAGCATCTGAAGCTATCGTCTGAGGTCCAACAGACTTGAACAACCCTGCCCCTCCAGCTCAGTTGCCTACAACATTTGCGACCTTTCTCCGAGGCTGACTCCCACTTGCTATCTCCTGCTTTCCTTGCATTTCTGGCATCTCATGTATCCCAGTGTATTGATTGTAACTTAGGCTCTACCTTCCCAGCTTCACTTAGCCCATTCAAGATCCATTCAGGGTATATAACCCTACTACAGGGTGCCTGGTCTTAAGAGCTTTCTGGAGTCTGAATGTAAGCCTTCATGGCCCACCATTCTTACATCTTGCATATGTGAACAACCATCACTGTGTGAACAATGCTAAACTTTGTAACAAAATGTGGCCCCATCTCCTCAGATTACAATGGCCTCTGTGTCTTCCCTTAAACCTGGAAAATGCATCTCTAATCAGATCTACCCAAACTTTTCAAATAAGAATTTCAAACTAAGCTTTCATGTTTATACCCTGGAGAGCTACATGGATAGGGTCTTAACTTCAAGATCTATTACATCAGTGTAAAGTGTGTGGTTTCTTTATATGGTGATAATTTCATTTTAATTATGAATCTGTTTATATTAGATTTGTCTGCAACCTTAAATTCACTCATGTTCCATTTCTCATCAAACTGAATTGTTTTCCTATCTTTTGGCTCAATTATATTTTTTGCTCTATCACCAAGAATGTGGTGAAATAGAGTGAGCAATACCCATGCCATAACCAAATTATGCTGTCATTTGGAAATTATCTTCACCATACAAATTAGTCAATAACTTTTGGACTCAGCCACATTCATATGTTTTGTTCACTGGCAAAACATGGCCAAGTTCTTTGCTAGAATGTAGCATAAACAGCCTCTAGTCCAGTTTCCAGTAGAGTCCTTCTTCTCCTCTGACACCTCAAGAGCACAGGCTTCACTGAATACATTTCTGCCATTATTCTCCTCTTCAGAATTCCCAGAAGGTTTACTCAGTAAGCTCTGCTTAAAGCATCCTGTATCCTGCAGCTTCAAACCCTTCAATATCCCTAGTCTACTATGGCTGCAAATACCTATAACCCGCATAGTGCTTTCTCACTATAGTAGCAATAATTTCACTTCTCAGCACCTTCTACACTGATTACTTTTCGGATTGTTCACACAGGATACCAGACACGAAGGAACTTAACGAGGATTTATAGGATTTATTTCTCTTCACAGTTGAGGGTACAGCCCATTATGGTAAAGATGCCATGGTGACTGGAGTGACTCCCAAGTGTGAAGGCAAATCCACTAGGTTGTTTTCTCATATCTCAGAGGACCAGAAATAGGAGACAGGACAGGAAGAGGGGCTAGACCCGTTCTTCAAGATTCACTTCTTTTAGGTAAGTCCTCATCTCCTAAAGGTTTTGCAGCCTTCTAAAACATTACCGACAGCCAGGGACCTTGGATTCAAACACACAAGCCTGTGGGGAACATTCTACATTTAAACTCTAACATAGGTTGGCCTGATTTTATTACACTTGGTATTTACAGATCCCTTGACCTTTAACACTCATCTTTTATCACATTTCTGAGTATAAACTTTGTCTGAGTTGATGCCAATATCATGCACATGTAAAAAAAGGCTATGACAAATGTCAGGCTGGAAGAGCTAATTTTAGGCATACGGAAAAGGTTTCAGGCTTTATGCAGTAGGAAGCAGAGGTATATCATGATCCTTCAAAGCAGATGACATGGGCATTTTGACAAAATTTAAACATTTCTACAAAGAGCTGACAAATGATTGGCAAGAAGACATGGAAGGTGGGATCATCCTCAATTATCAAACATTTCTAATGCCAATCAAATAACAGAGTAGTAAAAAAAATTTAAAAATTTAAAAAGCTAAATAGATACTAGATTTGTTTATAAGACCAGTGTTAGAATTCTAATAAAAGTTGCTACACTTCTCATCTCTTAGGGAAAATTTATCTATTTACTGAGTAGTGAAAGATCAGAATATATACATAAAGCTATAGTGTGTGTGTGTGTGTGTGTGTGTGTGTGTGTGTGTCTGCCTACTCTGACAATAGAACACATATTTATATTTTTATGTTGGAATAACTGTCAATATCGTTCATTGATATTGTTTATTTCTCTTACTGTGTAAGTGTCATACCACAACACTTGTTTTCTTTCACAGCCGTAACCAAGTTAGTCTAGGAAAAAGTTTCCAAATGCTACTAATGTCCATCTCAATAAGTTGTTAAATATCTCTATTCTGAGTACTTCAAAAATACAAAGCAAAATGAAACCATCTTCTTCCATTTTGAGAGGGAAGGATAAAATAATAACCTAAAAGCCTCACATAAAAGGTAGAAGGGGCTGTGTGCTATTAAAACCAGAAGGATTTCAAGGGGGATGGATGGAGTTTTGACAAAAGCTGAGGCCAAGAAAGGAAAGGTATAGCTTAGCAAAAACTAATTCTAAGCAGATGTAGTAAAATTGGTGGTTTTCCTGGTAATGGGAAAGGTATTCTCAAGAAACAGTTACATTAACTGTTTTAATAGGCCTGTAGCAATTTATAGCACCAAATAAAATTACATATATATATAATATACACTGATCAGGATGCAGGATGAAGGCTGAAACTATGAGGAAGAAAACTGGAATTTAAGACTAACAAGCCAGAGGAAAGATTAGCAAGCCATAGGCTCATATCGTAATGGGATATCTTAGGTGGACTGTTGAATAAATATTGGTATTTTAGGTAGATACTTGCAGAAGAAAATTCTGACTAAAATAAGCAGATTGGTTCAAAGAACACAGAGTTTTATTGTAAGTTGGAAAGAGACAACTTAGAAGAGTTAGCATACTTAGTTGCCATAGAAAGCAGGAGACATGTTAGGATGAAGAAGGCTTTTTAATGATAGAATTAACTAGGCCTGTCCACTGAAGTGAAAGGAAAGAAATTAAACATGAATCCAAAGCAAAAACTTATGTGACTAGGTGAAGTGTGGGCCCCATCAACAGGCAGCCTTTGCTTGTAAAGGACAAAAGGTGATATTTCTATGATCAAATCAAAGTTTGGGATGACACTGAAAGAACATTTCTTATATACCAAAACTCAAAAATTATATTGGAAAAGAACAGCATGCTAGAAGAGGACTTGGGTATCATCCAAAAATATAGCTCAAATAATCTTACATCATGAAAATTAAATATTCTGAGTCATCTAGGAAATTGTGAAAAAGAGTGAAGTTTTTAATGGGCTGTAGCAATTTATAGCACAAATAAAATATTTATATATATATATATATATATATATATATATATATAGTATCTAGAAAAACACATCACATCACTGATCAGCAATGAGAAAAATTCTTCTGGGATTCTGTCCAGGAGCACAAATCTTTCTTGCTTGTTGCTTCAGGCTCTAAAACTCCTTCCTAATTTTGGGGTAGCTCCCAGTTCCTGCCTAGTTCTCTCCAGTTCTTACTTCAAAGCTTGGCTCTGTGTTTTGAATTTTCCAGTTCACCGAGTTTCAAAAAGAAGCTCCCATTCTCTCGTTTTTATGCGCTAACTCTTCTTCTTGCTGGCACCAAATCAGATAAGTAATAAAGGGAAAGAATATTGTAGACTTCACATGAAATCTTTAAAATGTTGACATTCATTATTACTGATCTTCATGCAAATATCAGGTTACAATATATTGGAACTGGTTTATACTGGCTCGTGGGAACCAGCTGTTAAACGTTGAGAAGTTTTATGAGCTGGAGATTAAACATAGATTTTTTTTTATTAAAAGTTAAATTGTATACATTGACATCAAATAAGTTATCAAAAGCAAATACTATATTCAATTATGCCCTAAGTGTCTTACTATCATCTATGCGCTTTACGTTTTTTCTATCTATTTGCATGCCAGATACACCACTTAATGCTGTGCTGCTAGGCTGCTGGGTTTCAGTGCTGCAGTGCTGCTGTGCTGCTATACATTGCTTTTTAACTCTGCATGCAGTGGTAGCAAACTGGCCACCATGGCAAAATTTAATGCAAATTGTAGCTTTTTCATTTCCCTTAGCTCAGTGGTTCTCAACCTTTCCTGTGCTATCACCCATTCATACATTTACTCATGCTGTGATGACCCCTAACTATAAAATCATTTTGTTGCTACTTAATAACTGTAATTTTATTACTGTTAAGGATCATAATGTAAATATTTTTGGAGATGGAGGTTTACCAGAAGCGTAGATACCCACGAGTTGAAAACCACTGCCTTAGAGATTTAGATTTTAAATATCTACTAGTTACTAGTGCTGTCATGCATATGCAAAAGCATGACAAAAGCATCAAATCATAGACGGAAGCATTTGGATAGAGCCTCTGCTCCATGCTGATAAAACAACCCTGAGCAATCAGTAAATCTCTCCTGAGATTTCGATAAAGGGCATCTTGATACTCTTTTCCCAGGATGATGTATTTTGAAACCATTATATGTACATTTATACTTATAAGAATTCATCTTCATCACTTGTCTTAGGAAATCGTCTGCCCTTGTGTGACTTGGTGGGATAGCTGATCAATGCATGCCTAATAAAGTCTAACATGTTTAAGTTGTAACTGCTATAACATTTGATGAGATGCTCAATGCTTCTAAAATCAACACCTAAATCTTTTCTTGATAGCATATGGTCTACTCAGGAATGTTCTTATATCCAAATTTTTCGAGGAATCATGGCCCATATCAGACCAGCAATACTAAAATGCATCTAATACAACCTCATTTAACTCTTTACTTGAGAAGAAAGCTTCCCCAAATCTTGTCATGAAAACATTGTAGTATCCATATACTTTAGATAAAATTCAAGGAATGAACATGCTTTCTAGTAAGGGAAAAGGAAGTTTGGACATATATGTTTTCAGAGTAGTACCATGAAATATATAAAGCAGACTATAATTATTGTTCGTAGGTTTATAAATTAGAATAAATATCTAGGATGAAAGATGTCCAAACAAAACAAATATATATTGCAAGACTGTAGAATATGATTTACATTCTACATGATGACATGCTGACAAACCATCTGTAAAATTTATTTTGGTGGGTTTCAGAGCCCATGTTTTAAGTCCAGCAAGTACATTCAAGTATTTGTGTCAGCTTGTATGATTGGATGGCTGGCCTACTTAATTTTACCACCTGTCTTTGTAATCAGTTCTTGTTAACTCTTAGTTGATAAAAAGTACTATTTAGCTTCCAAATGCAAAAGAAGCTCTCAGTTTTATTTAGAGGGTCATGTATACTTCAATTTACAAGATTTTTCTAGTAAACTAATATTCTCTATAGTTTATCAGTTCAAACAATTCTTTATTATTTTTATAATAAAAATACTTTCTCCACATAAAAAACAAGCATGAAAAAAAATTAATGTATTCTATAGAGTCAAGACATTCAAGAAACAATTAAAAATTCAGACACTTGGTATACCGTTTTGATAATTTCAAATTCTGAGCATGTTATACATTATCACATTGAATACCCAATTCCAATACTATAAGGTGAAGTTGCAGCAAATGAAATGAATCAATCAAATGCAGCAGCACTCATTTTCTACATAAGGGAGAGATTTAGAGTCTGCACACAGTTCTGTATATATTAACTATGAATTTCTCTTTGGAATCTGTAGTACATGTATTTGTTTTCAACATCTTTTACCTTTACTTTGGGTTGCAGCCTTAGCACATGAAGTTGTAGTAGAAGACTAGGCTTGTCTTCTCCTATGGATGTTAGACAAGGCAACAGAGTTAGGGGATAGGGATCCAAAGGCAGTCAATAGAGTCAGAGACAGACCCTGCTCTGGCTGTTAGGAATGCTAGGTGTCCCTCTTGAAGGCTAAACTGCACATCTTGCACACCTGCCACATATGTGTAGAGAGTCTAAGTCCATCTTCTGCAGGCTCTCTGGCTGGTGGTTCAGTCTCTGTGAGCTTCTACCTTCCCAGGTTAATTGATTCTGTGGGCTATTTTCTTGTGATGTCCTTGACATCCCTGGCTCTTTGAATCCTTCCTTCCCATCTTCCACAAGATTCCCTGAGCTCTGCCTAACTTTTGGCTATGGGTCTCTGCATGTGTTTCCATCAGCTGCTAGGTAAAATCTTTCAGTTGACTCTAGGCTTCTGTCTGCAAGTATAGCAGAACATCATTAATAGTGTCTGAGATTGGCTCTCTCTCTCATATCTTGGATCTCAAGTTGGGTCAGTGATTTGTTGGCCATTCCCTCAGTCTCTGCTCCCTCCCTATCTCTGCACATCGTGTTGACAGGACAAATTGAGTGTCTAAAGTTTTGTAGCTGGATTGATGTCTCACATGAAGTCATTCTTGGTAACAGGAGGTAGCCAGTTCAGCTTCCATATCTCTTATTGATGGGAGTCTTAGCTATGGTCATCCTTACAGCTTCCTGGGAGTTTCCATTGTCCTGGGATTCTAGCTCATCCCAGAGATGCTCCCCTACCAACTATTCCAGTTCTTTCTCCCTGTTCTTTCTCTCTCCATCCTCCCCACACTTGATGTCTCCTGTTCCCCTCCCCAACCTCTCTCTCAACCAGTTCCATCCCTCTATCCACCTTTTCTTGTCTTTCCTATTTTCAGTGAGATTCAAACATCCTTTCTTGGGCCCTCCTTGTTACTTCTATATTTTAAGGTATTTTTTATTGCTTGAGAATTTCATGTTTTGATCAAATCCAACCCCCATTCTCTCCCCTACAATTTCTCCCTAACCATTATTCCCTCCTAAGTGTGTGTGTGTGTGTATGTGTGTGTGTGTGTGTGTGTCTGTGTGTGTGTGTATGTGTGTGTGTGTGTAAAAAAAAACCTCTAAGTTCACTTTGCGATATCATTAAGTGTATGGGCATAGGACCATCTACTGGAGCATAGGTAGCCTCTCTGGATCCTCATCCCTGAAGAAAACTGGCTCTCTCTCTCCACCTCTATGTATTAGCTACCAGTTGCTACTATATAAGCACCTGGGGTGGTATATTGTGACTCTCTCCTAAATCTATTCTAGTATATTGTCTGGCTTGATCTTGCACATGTCTTGTGCATGTAGTCTAGTCCCTATGAGATCATGTGTGTACCTTCCCTGTTGTGTATGAAGAGCACTATTTTTTCTGTACTATCTGTTATCTTTGGGTCTTCCAATCTTTTTACCCCCTCTTCCATAATGGTCCCTGTGTCTTGGACCATTGAAGGGAGTATGATACACATGTTCTATATAGGACTGAACATTCCAAAGTCACCTATTCTCTTCATGTTGACCAGTTGCTTATCTTTGAATTAATCACCATCTATTTCAAAGTGGGAAAAAGCTTCTCTGATGAGGACTGAGAAATACAGTATTCTATGGGTATAAAGACAAGTACTTTTCAGAAGGTCATGTAATAACATATACTTTTAATTTTACTTTATTTCTGTAGAGGTGGATTCAGTATTAGGTAAAAAAATATATATAGAAAGAAGCACAAGTCATAGTGTTCCACAACACAGATGGATGACTGTAGTTTATAATAACCTCATATGTAGTTTATGAAAATTGAAAAAAAAAGACGTGATAAAAGGCTCCAAGCACAAAGAAATGAAAAGGAGATGGAAATGCTAATGGTCCTGATTTGATCAATGTACTCTGTGTGCATGTGTTACAATATCACACTGGAGTCAATTAATATGCATACAATTAATGTGTGCTGTTTAGAAAGATTAATTTTTAATCTCTAAGGTTTGAAATCCAAGTTACATTTTCAAACTATTTTTGAGGATTTCAAAACTAAAAATTCTATGAAGCATAGGAGTGGAAGGAAATAAGTGAAAAGGCATCTGCAGAGACAGATGGGACTGGAGGGGAGAAAGACTAGGCTGTGGGGGTCTTTGGAGCCAGTCCTTCTCCCTACCGTGCCCTCATTTCCCATTTCAAGCAGATCAACTAGTTTCAGGCTCCATTCCAGTGAAAGTGAAGTTAGGAAGTTTCAATAGAGCTGTGCTTGCTCACAAACACAGACCAACACCGTCCAATGTGAGGCCAATTCAGAGCTTCTAGTTGCCCGACATCAGCACTAAATCAACCATGAATATCAGGCTCACTTCTTCACACGGTGACTATCTATCAGTTAGTAGCTGTATCTTTAAGACTTCTTGAAAGTAATTCAAATTTTACAAGCTTGTTTTTGCTTCAGTATAATTATCTTTTTCATTCCAAAAACGAACTAAATGCACACACAAAGAAAATAATGTATAAACGTTACTATTTCAGAAAAAAGACAGTTTGCTCAGAACTGTAATTTCAGAGTCAGAAAAACAAAATACTAAGTTCCTGTCTTATTGGGTTAAACACAAATGATTCGCTCTGAGGTCATATGTTCAATCAAAAAATTGTTTTTAGATCTTCTTCCATCTGTTGGATACGGCCTTTTTCCACCTTTTTTAACACTCTTATTGTTAGATAATTTATTCCAACTTATAGGTGTTTTTTACTTTGGCATGTATTTTCAAACCTTGTTTTGAAGGTTTTTTTTAGAAAAGTGTTTTAACTGTTCTGTTGAAACTTTTTTCTGTGTGAGAAATAATTCATGCCTCAAGTTTGGATGGAATCTACAATAATTTTTCATATTAATATTAATGAAGACATTTTTCATGTAAAGACTTTTCACATTGTAATCAAGACTTCAAGATCACTTTAAAGGCAACAAGTCAGGCATGTATATATTTATTGAGAAATCTCCATGTTATAGAAATTGTACTGTTCACTCTAGGGAATAATTTGGAAAAGACCTGGGTAGTCCCTAATTTCGTACTGTTTAGACTCAAGCTGAGATTATTTCCGTTATCCAAAGATTAAGTGTTTTTGCCAGTTAACTAACATCTGATTCTTTGATGGCATTTAAACCTAAAGCCATAGAATTCAGGTCTGGTGACATAGTTCAATAGTAGAATGCTAAGTTTTTAGGATCTATCCTCCAGGATCTTCTGAAATAGATATTTATCTTATAAAATTGAGTTAATGAAGCTTCTAATATTACCTAAAGGTACAATTACTTCTTAAGAAAATCTTGTTCGATGTTTAACAGTCATAATAATTATAATGTATTCAATGTCTTTCTGAATCTATGGCCCTGAACCCTTTAAAATCGAATTCTTGCTTTGAAGTTCCTGCTTGAATTTTAAAAGCTAGAGGCCCCAGGTCTTTGCAGTTCTAATACTGACTATTCAATGGGTGGGTGTTGAAGCACTCCGCATTGTGTTGTTGACTTCTAATCTCATTATTATGGAGCTATAACCAAAAGGAAAAGTTATATCCACACTGGGAGGGAGAGATGTACAAATGAAGGCCAAACACCTGCCCCAGCCAACCAAAGCAGACATGGAGAAAGCAGGCTCATTGCCTACTTTGATAAGGTGTTCAAATCTATCAGCCACCAAGAAAGGACAAATGAGATCTATATCTCAAAGATGTAAATGCCATTATTGCTCCTACAAAGCAATAATTCCCCACCTATGTTTCTTGCATGAATAAGTTGGAAAATTGGAAATGATCATATTTTTTCTCCAAGTAAATAGATCACTCTTGTTTGCCTTCCTGTCACTTCTTAGGTTTAAGCAAAGGAAAGTGGGAATATAGTATATCAAAAAAGATGAAGCTATACTTAGCGACAAAAAAAGGAACCTATTTTCTTTATCATCACATCACCATCATCATCATCATCACCACCACCACCACCATCATCATCATCATCAACATCATCCTTATTATTTCATTTACTTATATACCAAGTGCTGCCCCTCTCAGTCCCTCCTCACAGACTTCTTCCACCTGCCTTTCTGAGAAGCTGCCCCCTCAGGTATTCTTCCACCCTGGGGTATCAAGTCTCAACAAGATTAGGCACATCCTCTCCCACTAAGACCAGATAAGGCAGTCTGCTACATATGTGCCAGGGACCACAGACCAGCTCCTGTATGCTCCTTGCTTGGTGGTTCAGTCTCTGGGAGCTCACAGGGTTTCAGGTTAGTTGACACTGTTGGTCTTTCTGTGGGGTTACCATCATCTTCAGTTCTTTCAATCCTTCCCCTAACATTTGATAGTGGTCCCCAACCTCACTCCAGTGTTTGGCTGTGGGTACCTGCATCTGTGGAAGTCAGCTGCTGGGTAAAGCCTCTCAGAGGGCTCTGCTATGCTAGGCTCCTGTCTGCAAGCACAACATAGCATCAGTAATAGTGTTAGGAATTGTTGCACATCCATGGGATGGATGCCAAATTGGACTGGTCACTGGTCAACCATTATTTTAGTCTCTGCTCCATTCTTGTCTCTGCACTTCTTTTAGACAGGAACAGTTTGGGGGCTAAAGTTTTATAGGTGAGTTGGTGTCCCCACCCCTCCACTGGGGTCTTCTCTGACAAACAGTGATTGTTGCTTCAGGTTCATATTCCCACTGTTGGACATTTTGGCTAAGGTCACCCCCATTGAGTCCTGGGAGCCTCTCCATCCAAGGTCTCTGGAAATTCTTAGAGATTTCGCCCACACCAAACCCCCAACTTCAGCAGTTGCATATTTCCATTCATTATCCTGGCCCTCTGGGCCTCTCTTTCTTTTCTCTTTCCGAATATCTAATCCTGCCCCCTCCCTTTTCCCTTTGCCCTTCCCTTTCCCACCCAGGTCCCTGACTCCCTCTGCTTCTGAGAAATATTTTGTTCCCCCTTGTAAGAAGAATTTAAGCATCCTCACTTGGGTCTTTCCTCTTGTTTACCTTCTTTGTGTCTGTGGGGTGTATCATGGGTATGCTGTACTATTTTCCTAATATCCACTTATCAGTGAGTATATACCATGTACTTTTGGGTCTGGGTTACCTCACTCAGATGATATTTTCTAGTTCCATCCATTTGCATGGAAAATTCATGAAGTTCTTATTTTTTTAATAGTTGGATAGTATTTCATTGTGTAGATGAACCTCATTTTCTATATCCATTTTTCAGTTGAGGAACATCTAAGCTATTTCTAGTTGCTGAATATTATGAATAAAGCTTCTATGAACACAGTGGAACATCTGTCCTTGTGATATGGTAGAGCATCTTTCTGGTCTATGCCCAGTAATATTACAGCTGGGTATACAGGTAGAAGTATTTCCAATTTTCTAAGGAACTGACAGACTGGTTTGCAGAGTGTTTGTACAAGTTTGCAATACCACCAGCAATGGAGGAGTTTTCCTCTTCCTTCACATCCTCACCAGAATATTCTCTCCTTTGATTTTTTTGATCTGAGCTGTTCTGGTTAGTGTAAGGTAGAATCTCAGAGTCCCTTTGATTTGCATTTTCCTGATGACTACGGGCTTTTAACATTTCTTTAGGTGCTTCTCAGCCATTTGAGATTCCTCCGTTGAGATTCTTCTGTTTAGCTCTGTACCCCATATTTTATTTGTGTTATTTGGATTGCTGGTGCCTAACTTCTTGAGTTCATTGTATATTTTAGATATTTTAGATATTAGCCCTCTCTCAGATGAAATGTTAGGGAAGATATTTTTCCAATCTGTAGGCTGCCATTTTGTACTATTGACAGTGACCTTTGCCTTATAGAAGTTTACAGTTTCAAGATGTCCCACTTATCAATTGTTGATGTTAGAGTCTGAGACGGAGACATTGGTGTTCTGTTCAGGAAACTTACTGCTGTGCCAATGCATTCAAGGGTATTTCCCACATTCTCTTCTGTTAGATTCACTGTATCTGGTTTTATGTTGAGGTCTTTGATCCACTTGGACCTGAGTGTTGTGCAGCCTGATAAATATGGATCAATTTGCATTCTTTTGCAGACTACCAGTTAGACCAGCACCATTTGTTGAAGATGCTTTCTTTTTTCCACTGTATGGTTTTGGCTTCTTTGTCAAAAATCAAGTATTTGTAGGTGTGTGTATAATATTGGGTCTTCAATTCTATTCCATTGATCAATTTATCTGTATCTGTACCAATAACATTTGTTGTTTTTTTTTTTTCACTATTGCTCTGTAGTAGAGCTTCAGGTCAGGGATGGTGATTCCTACAGAAGTTCAATTATTGTTCAACAATTTTTTACCTATATTTTTTCTATTTCCACATGAAGTTGAAGTTTGCTCTTTCTATTCATGTAAAAAATGTGTTCAAATTTTGATTGGAATTGCACTGAATCGGTAGACACTTCTGATAAGATGGCCATTTTCACTGTGTTAATCCTACAAATCCATGAGTATGAGAGATCTTTCCATCTTCAAAGGTCTTCTTTGATTTCTTTTCTCAGGGACTTGAAGTTCTTGTCATGTAGATCTTTCATTTGCTTGGTTAGAGTTAGACCAAGATATTTTATATTATTTGTGACTGTTGTAAAGCATGCTGTTTCCCTAAATTTTTCTGAGCTCATTTATCATTTGTATAAAAGAGGGCTACTGATTTATTTGAGTTAACTTTGTATCCAGCCACTTTGCTGAAGTTGTCTATCAACTGTAGGAGTTCTCTTACAGAATTCTGGGGGTCACTTATGCATATTATCCTATTATCAATGAATAGTGATACACTGACCTCTTCCTTTCCAATTTCTATCCCCTTGATCTCTGTGTATTGTCTTATTGCTCTGCCAAGAACTTCAAGTACTATACTGAAGTACATTCTTCCTTTATCCTTGATTTCAGTGGGATTGCTTCAAGTTTCACTCCATTTAATTTGATGTTGGCTATTGGCCTGCTGTGTGTTGCTTTTATTATATTTAGGTATGTGTCTTGAATTCTTAATCTCTCCAAGACTTTCAACATGAAAGGTGATTGGATTTTGTCAAAGGCTTTTTCAGTATCTAATGAGATGATCATGTGGGTTTCTTCTTTGAGTTTCTTTATAAAGTCCATTACACTGGTGGATTTTCATATATTTAACTATCCCTGCATCCCAGTAAAGAAACCTACTTCATTATGGTAAATGATGTTTTTATGTGTTCTTGGATTCAGTTTGCAAGAATTTTATTATTTTTACACTGATGTTATAATCGAAATTGATCTTGACTTTTTTTTGGTTGGGTCTTTGTGTGGTTCAGGTATCAGGTAACTTTGTCTTCATGGAATGAATTAGGTAGTTTTCCTTCTGTTGCTAATTTGGAATAGTTTGGAGTATTGGTATTAGCTTCTCTTTGAAGATCTGGTAGGATTCAGCACTAAAACCATTTGGCCTTGGGCTCTTTTTGGTTGGGAGGTTTTTAATGACTGTTTTTATTTCATTAGAGACTAGAGGATTTTTAAGATAGCTTACCTGGACCTTGATTTAACATTGATATTGGTATTTCTTTAGAAAATCATTCATTTCATTTAGATTTTCCAATTTTATTCAGTATAAGCATTTGTAGTAAGACCTTATTATTTTGTCAATTTCCTTAGTTTCTATTGTTATGTCTCCATTTTCATTTTGATTTTGTTAATTTGAATACTATCTCTGTGCCTTTTAGTTAGTTTAGCTATGGGTTTCTCTATGTTGTCGATTTTCTCAATGAATCAGCTCTTGGTTTTGTTGATTCTTTGTATTGTCCTCTTTGTGCCTAATTGATTGATTTTAACCCTGAGTTTGCCTATTTCTTGCCCTCTACTTTTTTTGGGTGTGTCTGCTTCTTTTTGTTCTAGAGCTTCTAGGTGTGCTGCTAAGTTGCTGGTGTTAAGATATGATGGTTTGTATATGCTTGGCCCAGGAAATGGCATTATTAGAGGTGTGGCCTTGTTGGAGTAGGTGTATGTTACTATGGGCATGGGTATGGTCATGGGCATGGGCTTTAATACGCTTATTCTAACTGCCTGGAAGCCAGTCTTCTAGGAGTCTTCAGATGAAGAGGTAAAACTCTTAGCTCCCCCTGTACCATTCTTGTCAGGATGCTAGATGCTTCCTGCCTTGATGATAATGGACTGAACCAGTGAACCTATAAGCCAGCGCCAAGTAAATGCTGTCCTTATAAGACTTGTCTTGGTCATGGTATCTGTTCACAGCAGCAAAACCCTAACTAAGACATATGATATCTCTCTAATTTCTTTATGACAGCATGTAGTGCTGTGAATATTCATCTTAATATGACTTTGATTGTTTTCCATATATTCGAGTATATTTTGTCTTCATTTTCTTTGAATTCTAGAACATCTTTGATTTCATTCTTTATTCCTGCCCTGACCAAGATATCATTGAGTAGAGAGAGGTTCAGTTTCCATGAGTAAGTATGTGGTCTTTCTGTTGCTTCTGTTATTGTTGAAGTCTAGCCTTAGTCCATGGTGATCTGGTAAGATGTGTGAGAATATTTCTTTTTGTATCTGTTGAGGCTTGTTTTGTGTCCAATTATATAGTGAATTTTGGAGAAGGTACCATGAGATGTTAAGAAGTATATTCTTTTATTTCAGGATGAAATGTTCTATAGAGATCTATTAAATCCATTTGGTTCATAACTTATTTTAGTTTCTCTATGTCTGTAGTTTCTGTTTCCATGATCTGTCCGTTGATGAGAGTGGGGTGTTTGAGTCTCCCAATATTATTGTGTGAGATGCAATATATTCTTAAGTTTTCTTTTATAAATATAGGTGCCCTTTCATTTGGAGTGTAGATATTCAGGATTGAGTGTTCATCTTGGTGGAATTTTCTTTCGATGAATATGAAGTGTCCTTCCTTATCTTTTTTGATAACTTTTGGTTGAAATTAGGTTTTATTTGCTATTAGAATGGCAACTCTAGCTTGTTCCTTGGGACCATTTGTTTGGAAAATTGTTTTCCAGACTTTTACTATGAGCTAGTTTCTGTCTTTGTCACTGAGTTGTATTTCCTACATGCAGCAAAATGCTTGGTCCTCTTTATGCATCCAGTCTTTGTCTTTATCTTTTGATTGGAGAATTGAGTCCATTGATGTTGAGTGATATTAGGGACCAATGATTGTTGTTTCCTGTTATTTTTGTTGTTAGATGTGGAATTACGTTTGGGTGGCTCTCTTCTTTTGATTTAGTTGAAATTAGATTAGTTTCTTGCTTTTTGAAGGATTTAGTTTTTTCCTTCTGTTGGAGTTTTCCATCTATTATCCTTTGTACAGCTGGATTTGTGGAAAGATGTTGTGTAAATTTGGTTTTGTCATGGAATATCTTGGTTTGTCCATCTATGTTAATTGTGAGTTTTGCAGGATACAGTAACCAGGGCTGTCATTTCTGTTCTCTTATGGTCTGTATAACATCTGTCCAGGATTGTCTGGTTTTCATAGTCTCTGGCGAAAAGTCTGGTGTGATTCCACTAGGTCTGCCTTTATATGTTACTTGATCTTTTTTTCTCTTACTGCCTTTAATGTTCTTTCTTTGTTTTGTGAATTTGGTGTTTTGACTATTATATGATGGGAGGAATTTCTTTTCTGGTCCAATCTATTTGAAATTCTCTAGGCTTCTAGTATGTTTATGGACATCTCTTTCTTTAGGTTATGGAAGTTTTCATCCATAATTTTGTTGAAGATATTTACTGGCCCTTTAATTTGGAGTCTTCGCTCTTTTCTATACCTATTATCCTTAGGTTTAATCTTCTCATTTTGCTCTGTATTTCAATGATGTTTTGGGTTAGGAGCTTTTTGCACTTTGCATTTTCTTTGTCTGTTGTGTCAATGTTTTCTATGGTATCGTCTGTCCCTGAGATTCTCTCTTCAATCTTTTGTATTCTGTTGGTAATGCATGTGTCTATGATTCCTGATGTCTTTTCTAGGTTTTCTATATCCAGGGTTGTTTCCCTTTATGATTTCTTTATTGTTTCTATTTCCATTTTTAGATCCTGGATGGTTTTGCTCAATTCCTTCATCTGTTTGGTTGTGTTTTTCTATAATTCTTCAAGAGATTTTTGTGTTTCCTCCTTAAGCTCTTCTACCTGTTTACATGTGTTGTCCTGTATTTCTTTAAAGGAATTATTTATGTCCTTCTTAAATTCCTCCAACATCATCATGAGTTGTGATTTTAATTCAAAATCTTGCTTTTCTGGTATGTTGAAGTATCCAAGGCTTGCTATGGTGGGGGAATTGGGTTCTGATGATGCCAAGTAGCCTTAGTTTCTATTGCCAGTTCTTGCCCTGTCTCCTCACCATCTGCCTCTCTCTGAATTGTTAGCTGGTCTTGTGTCTCTGACGATTATGGCCTCCCTGTAAGCCCTGTGTGTAAGTACTCACCTAGAGACCAAAGCTTTCTTCCCTCAGCAGAGGATCATGTACAGAGACGTCTGTCATGGTCAAAGCTCTGGGCAGACAAACCAGAAGGATCCTGTCTAGACTTCACTCTTGATTCCTGTTCAGGGGGCTCCCGTCGGAGTTCCTCTTGGCCTGGTCTTGAGCATTGAGGTGGTCTCACTATTTCTCTCAGGATTTGGTGGCACTTCAGAGAATCCAACTCTCTACCCATGGGATCTGTGTACAAAGAGCTGTGTCCCAGTGTCAGCTCAGGGTGCAGGCGTAAAATGGAAGAATCCTGTCCCAGACTCAGGTTCAGTCTTTTCATTGTGTCCCAAATTTCCTGGATGTTTTGGGTTACAAAAGTTTTACACTTGGCATTTCTTTGATCTATTTCTTCTATGGTATTTTCTACACCTGAGATTCTTTCTTCCATTTTTTTTTTTTTGTATTCTGTTGGTGATGCTTGCTTCTGTAGTTCCTATTCTCTTTCCTAGATTTTTCATCTCCAAAATTGCTTCCATTTGTGTTTTGTTTATTCTTTCTATTTCCACTTTTAGTTCTTAGACCATTTTGGTCGTTTCCTTTACCTGTTTAGCTGCATTTTTCTATATTTCTTTAAGGGGTTTATTTGTTTCCTCTTTAAGTGCTTCTACCTGTTTGGCTATGTGTTCCTGTATTTCTATATTGGAATTTTATATCCTCTTTAAAGTTCTCTATCTGTATGAGATGGGTTTTGAGGTAATAATCCTGTTCCTTGGGTGAGTTGGGATATTCAGAGCTTGCTGTCATAGAAGACCTGGGTTCTGATGTTGACAAACTACACTGGCTTCTGATGATTACGTTCTTGTGCTTGCCATAAGTTGTCTCTTTGTCTCTGGTGTAACTCGACTGGGTTTCCCAGATAGAAGCAAACCTTCTAGGAGGCAGATCGAGTTGTGTGTCCTGGGTTAGAGTAGGCCTCCTGTGTGAAGGTTAGAACAGGCTTCCTTGGAGAGAGTAGGGCTGTAGGGTTGGGGAGTAGGTACACTGATCCCCTTGCCATGTAGGTGGAGGTGTAGATCAGAAAGGAAATGTGGCTCTGACTGGGAGAGACAAAATACATGTCTGCTGGGATCTGTGGGGTCCCAGCTGGCTTGGGTGGTAAGGTGGGAATCTCACCTATGTCCCTGGTTAGAGCAGTATTCCTAGGAGACGGGTAGGCCTGAGGGCAGTGGGTGAGGAAACTATCTTCTAAAGAGAAATAATGCTGAATTATGTAGAGGGAAGGCTATTCACTTAAAAAAAACTTCCTTTCTGGCCACCTATTTCTTTATAGAAGTAATGGAAAATAAAGAATTAAATGATTGTTCCTATAAAAGGATAATAGAGCTACATTCACTGTTCTTGTCCTTCATGAGAGGTCAGATAGCAAATATTTCTGACTAGCTCTTCAAATCTGTTACCATTGTATAATAGCAGCCATGTATAATGCAAAAGATAAAAGGCACAGTTTTATTCCCAAATACTTTAAAACAAATAGCTGCCAGATTTGGCCTATAGGATGTTGATTTCTGATCCCAGATCTATGGTATTAACTAAGAATATAGCCAGATGATTGCATGCTTTGGAAAGAAAAGAGTCTTCTCAGAAGAAAAGATATTTATTTCAAGCAAGAATTCATATATAGGTGATAGAAGAATCCCATCTTGGGGAACAGAAAATAAATGAGGAAAATAATTCTGCCTTCAGTCCTAGAAGAGACTTTGGGGCTCTAATTTCTGATATTATTCCCCCACAGTTATAGAAACCAAAGCTTAGGAAAGAAAATGACTTGGCAAAATAAATCATATACCATCTTATGTCCAGAGATGGCTATAAACTATAAATATTCCAGTTTAATTCTTTTTCCAATCTAGGGCAATTTTTGCAGGTTTTCTTTTTATACAAAGTAGCACTTGCATTCTTTAAACATCAACATCATCTCCCATTTCTACATGCCAATTTGTTAAGAAATTTTGGTTGTAATAATCATTCTTTCCAAGAGTATATTCCAAATACAGTTATTGTTCAGCACAGGTACTTGGGGAAAAAGAAAATAGCTTTGAGAGGTTTTCTGACAGTGACAATATCCATGGGGCTATAAAATGGGAGTTCTGTACACCAAACTTTACTGCTCAAACTTTCAGGTTTACTAGATAGAAAGGCTTGCCCTACTACAGAGAGATAGAAAGCAATGAGCAAATAGTTTCTCTCCCTTCTAACCATTGGTAGAAACTAAGATATCAGAATAGTAAATATAATTCAGTTCACTGTTGGATATGAGGAAACAGAAATTGAAGTCAATTAAATCTCATTTAACAGATTGACATTTCCAAGATAAATAGTAAATAGTATATGAAGAACACTTAAAAACCCTTGCATTAAAATGTAGTTTAGGGACAGACAGGAGTTACTGGACAGATAAACATAATGTTACTCAAATAACAAATTCACCATTTTTTAGAACTAATTAAAGATCAGTGTGCCCAATGCTCACTAATAATTGATATGCATGCATATACTTGTTCACTACTGTAGACAATGAAACACAATTCATCACTTTGAGACATGTTTTATTTTGATGAATATTTTTTTATTAAGTATACTTTATTTTTTCCATCTTTATTAAATTGGGTATTTCTTATTTACATTTTAAATGTTATTCCCTTTCTGGGTTTCATTGCCAACATCCCCCTAACCCAGACCCCTCCCATTCTAGATGGGTGTTCCCCTCCCAATCCTCCTCCCCATTACTGCCCTCCCCACAAGAATCTTGTTCACTAGGGGTCCAGCCTTGGCAGGACCAAGGGCTTCTCCTTCCACTGATGCCCTTACTAGACTATTCATTGCTACCTATGCAGTTGAGCCCAGGGTCAGTCCATGTATAGTCTTTGGATAGTGGCTTAGTCCCTGGAAGCTCTGGTTGGTTGGCATTGTTGTTCATATGGGGTCTCAAGGCTCTTCAGCACTTTCAGTCCTTTCTCTGATTCCTTCAACAGGGGTCCCGTTCTCAGTTCAGTGGTTTTCTGCTAGCATTTGCCTATGTATTTGCCGTATTCTGGCTGTGTCTCTCAGGAGAGATCTACATCCGGTTCCTATCAGCCTGCACTTCTTTGCTTCATCCATCTTATCTAGTTTGGTGGCTGTATATGTATGGGCCACATGTGGGGGAAAGCTCTGAATGGGTGTTCGTTCCTTCTGCTTCTGTTCTAAACTTTGCCTCCCTATCCCCTCCTAAGGGTATTCTTGTTCCCCTTTTAAAGAAGGAGTGAAGCATTCGCATTTTGGTCATCCTTCTTGAGTTTCATGTGTTCTGTGCATCTAGGGTAATTCGAGCATTTGGGCTAATATCCACTTATCAATGAGTACATACCATGTGTGTTTTTCTGTGATTGGGTTACATCACTCAGGATGATATTTTCCAGCTCCATCATTTACCTATGAATTTCATAAAGTCATTGTTTTTGACAGATGAGTAGTATTCCATTGTGTAGATGTACCACATTTTCTGTATCCATTCCTCTGTTGAAGGGCATTTGGGTTCTTTCCAGCTTCTGGCTATTATAAATAAGGCTGCTATGAACATAGTGGAGCATGTGCCTTTGTTATATGTTGGGGCAACATTTGGGTATATGCCCAAGAGAGGCATAGCTGGGTCTTCAGGTAGTACAATGACCAATTTTCTGAGGAACCTCCAGACTGATTTCCAGAATGGTTGTACCAGTCTGCAATCCCACCAACAATGGAGGAGTGTTCCTCTTTCTCCACATCCTCGCCAGCATCTGCTGTTGCCGGAGTTCTTGATCTTAGTCATTCTAACTGCTGTGAGGTGGAATTTCAGGGTTGTTTTGATTTGCATTTCCCTTATGACTAAAGATGTTGAACATTTCTTTAGGTGCTTCTTAGCCATTCAGTATTCCTCAGCTGTGAATTCTTTGTTTAGCTCTGAACCCCATGTTTTTTTATTAACTTGAGTATTTTTTATTTACATTTCGAATGTTATTCCCTTTCCCGGTTTCTGGGCAAACATCCCCCTAATCCCTCCCCCTCCCCTTCTTTATGGGTGTTCCCCTCCCCACCCTCCCCCCATTGCCGCCCTCCCCCCAACAATCACGTTCACTGCTGAACCCCATTTTTAATAGGGCTATTTTTCTCCTTGCAGTCCAACTTCTGAAGTTCTTTGTATATTTTGGATATAAGCCCTCTATCTGTTGTAGGATTGGTAAAGATCTTTTCCCAATCTGTTGGCTGCCATTTTGTCCTAACAACAGTGTCCTTTACCTTTGAAGCTTTGTAGTTTTATGAGATCCCATTTGTCGATTCTTGATCTTAGAGCATAAGCCGTTGGTGTTTTGTTCAGGAAATTTTCTCCAGTGCCCATGTGTTCAAGATTCTTCCCCACTTTTTCTTCTATTAGTTTGAGTGTATCTAGTTTGATGTGGAGGTCCTTGATCCACTTGGACTTAAACTTTGTACAGGGTGATAAGCATGGATCAATCTGCATTCTTCTACATGCTAAACTCTTGTTGAACCAGCACCGTTTGCTGAAAATACTATCTTTTTTCCATTCAATGATTTTGGCTCCTTTGTCAAATATCAAGTGACCATAAGTGTGCAGATTCATTTCTGGGTCTTTAATTCTATTCCACTTGTCTATCTGCCTGTCTCTGTACAAATACCATACAGTTTTTATCATTATTGCTCTGTAATACTGCTTGAGTTCAGGGATAGTGATTCCCCCAGAAGTCCTTTTATTGTTGAGGATAGTTATAGCTATCTTGGGTTTTTTGTTATTCCAGATGAATTTGCAAATTGTTCTGTCTAACTCTATGAAGAATTGGATAGGAATTTTAATGGGGATTGCCTTGAATCTGTAGATCGCTTTTGGTAAAATGGCCATCTTTACAATATTAATCCTGCCAATCCATGAGCATGGGAGATCTTTCCATTTTGTGAGATCCTCAATTTCTTTCTTCAGAAGCTTGAAGTTCTTATCATACAGATCTTTCACTTGTTTGGTTAAAGTCACACCAAGGTATTTTATATTATTTGTGAGTATAATGAAGGGTGTCGTTTCCCTAATTTCTTTCTCAGCTTGTTTCTCTTTTGTGTAGAGGAAGGCTACTGATTTATTTGAGTTAATTTTATACCCAGCCACTTTGCTGAAGTTGTTTATCAGCTTTAGTAGTTCTCTGGTGGCACTTTTGGGATCACTTAAATATACCATCATATCATCTGCAAATAGTGATATTTTGACTTCTTCCTTTCCAATCTGTATCCCTTTCATCTATTTTTGTTGTCTGATTGCTCTGGCTAGGACTTCGAGAACTATATTGAATAAGTAGGGAGAGAGTGGGCATTTTGATTTTTCATGTCTCCATTGCCTCCTCCCATATATATTTATTCCCTTTGTTTGGGTAGCATTCATGATCTCTCTAATGAGGTAAATTCTGGTTCTCTCAAAATAGAACTCCCCTGATTAGATTATGATATATAAACCCTTATCTTAACAAATTGAGCAAAGTTGTTCATACTAGCTTCAGAGAAACAAACTACCACATTGAAAAAATCCCTGTGGCAAGAACCTCCAGAGAGTCCTCAGAAGCTGAGAGTGGATTCAAAGCAATAGCTGAATAGAAGAAAAACTCAGTTCTACAATGGTAAAATGATGGTTTTGACATGTAACATTAGCAATTTGGGAAGTAGATATTTTCCTGATATAGCCCTCACATAAGAATGCAACTGGACAAAACCAAGATTAAAACATGGTGGCAAATGGAGACAAGGACTCAGTTAACCTGTACTTGATCTCTTGTCAGATGGAAAATGATACAGAAAGTGTATATTTGCATTGGACTACTAATTACATAGTAATTTATTGACACCAGTAGGAAGTTTATATATCAAAAAAGTACCTTAATCCTTTTCATGGCTAATTTTGTCATAAGAGAAAAATAGTATCTGTGGGATTGATATGAAAGAATAGATAAATTAATATGAATAAAACACATAGGATATAGCCTATATTGTATGAAGTTCTGAAAATGTCAGTTATTATAAATACTGCTATCATTTGTGTCAATCATCATTAAAATAATATTAGTAGTTGGCTTGACAGTACATTCATCCCTTCAATCACGGAATAATAAAGTTTTAGGATACCAATTTAGAATTAGAATGCTACCAGTTATTACTCAACCAACTTTCCTCTACAAACATATAAAAAAGTTCTATGAAGTCATTACTGAGGAAGTAAAATTTTTGTTTTGAAAAACTCTCCCCTTTTGATGTAGGCCAGGCTATCTAGAACTCCTTATGCAGTGCCCACTAATCTTGACCTTATCATCCTCCTTCCTGAGCCTTCCTGGTCCTAAGGATAAAGGCGCACTGCAGCATCCAGCTTAACCATAGAGCGATAAAAACAGCCTTGGATAAAGACATTGACACAACTTTAGAATAGAAGTTAACTCTGTTGTTAAAGAAATTGATGCTACATATATCAACAACAATAATATTGAGAGGAATATGGAGGAAAAGGAAACTATACAAGTATTCAGATTACTACTACTTTGGAATTTCAAATTATGCAGCACTATATAGAGGCATGCATTGAATGGCATATATATGTCTAAAAAATAGAAAGAAGAGGAGTAGAGTGGGACTGAATTGCAATAGGGCTTTGTTTTGTACAAATAAAATTTAATGTCAACATTAGCAAAGAGTGGATAATAAAGATAGACTTTTGTACAGCTGTCTTGTAAATTTTGTGTGACCTAAACACTCCTTTCAATAAGTTGGTTCTATCTATTGGTTTGTGTATGAAGACAACTGTTTTCCAATGTCTGTCCTATCACCTAAATATTTCCTGCCCTAGATAGTACAAACTATCATACTTCTCCAGGCCATTCCTTCTTTGTTAAGTGGGACAGGAAAAAGAAAGCTGACAGGTTATTGAACATGTTTTTTTCAATTTACCAAGATTTCATAACTCTTTATCCTATTCTTTACTTCCAGAAATGCTATGTAGAAAAGCTTCTCTCATGTACTTGTCTTAATTTGGGTTTTACTGTGGTGATGAGACACCATGACCAGGGCATTTCTCATGAATGAAAGCATTCAAATGGGGACTGATTTACAGTTTCAGAGGTATAGTCTATTATTATCACGGCAGGAAGCATGGCAGTGTGCTGCCAAGCATGGTGGTAGAAGAGCTACCACGTCTTGAACCGAAGGCAGCAGAAGGAGACTGTGTGCCACACTGTGCATAATTTGAACACATATAAGACTGCAAAGCTTGCCTACAGAGTGACACTTCCTCCAACAAGACCATGCCTACTCCAACAATGCCAAACCTCCTAATAGCGCCACTCCTTATGGGCCAAGCATTCAGGCACATGTGTCTATGGGGCCATACCTATTCAAATCACTACTTCCTGAACTACATAGTCTGGTACTCATAACATAATGTAAAAGGCATTCAGGTCAACTTCAAAATCCCCCATAATCAGCTGGGCAGTGACAGCACATCCCTTTTTTTTCCAAGTACTTGGGAGGGAGAGGTGGGTGGATCTCTGGATTTGAGAGGCCAGCCTGGTCTACCGAACAACTTCCAGGACATCCAAGGCTACACAGGAAAACCCTGTCTCAAATAATAGATAGATAGATAGATAGATAGATAGATAGATAGATAGATAGATAGATAGATAGATAGATAAATTCCCATAGTCTAAAACATTCTCAAATGTGTTTAAAAGTCCAAAGTTCAAAGTCACTTCTGAGATTTGTGCATTCTCTTAAGTATAATCCCCTATTAAAATCAAAAAACAGAACATGAAATTCCAACATTCCATGGCATGCTTCTGTTTTCTGGGTACTGGGATTAAAGGTATATACCACCACAGCTGGATGTAAACTAATTTTTAATTTCTTTCCACAAGATGGAAGCTTAGCTGAGTGCGATCTTGCCCTGAGATCAGCCCTCCCCTTATTCCGTTTTACATCTTTAATCTGTCTATCTCCTTGAACACAGGGTTTAGCTCCCTTCTACTTCCTGGTGCTCCTTTTCTCTTTGAACCATTTCTTACATTGCTATGTTTGACGAAAACACTTTTGAGAAGAGTGAACTACAGGATAGAATCGATGCTCGGCTATTTTGAGATTTACTTTGCCAATGCAACTAATCTAATCAAATTCTCTTCATTATTCTTAGGCAGACACTTCAGACAAGGGCAAAAAGCAGCCACACTGTTTGCCAAAATATCACCACGATTTCTAGCCAACATACTAAGACTCTTCTCCTCTGAAACCTCTTGAGCCAGGTCTCCACAGGTCAAATCATCCTCAGCACTACTTTATTCCGTGCTTCCACTAGTATGGCCCATTAAGCTGCACTTAAACTGTCAATTCTTTTCCTAATACAAGTCCCAAATGCAACATTCCTCCAAAGCAAAGCATGGTCAGGCTTATCATGGCAATAACACAGCCCCGGTCTCAACTTCCATCTTACTTTGCTTTTATTGTTCCAAGGGCATGACTATGGCAATTCTTTTTTTTAATTGGATATTTTTTATTTACATTTCAAATATTATTTCCCTTTCCCAATTTCCTGGACATAAGCCCCCTATTCCATCCCCCTCCCTTTCTTCTCTACGGGTGTTCCTCTCCCCATCCACCTCCCCTCCCCCACCCGACATTCCCCTACACTGGCTGTCCAACCTTGACAGGACCACGGGTTTCCCCTCCCAGTGGTGCCCAACAAGTCCATCCTCTGCTAGATATAAAGCAGGAACCATGGGTCAGCCCATGTATACAGTCTTTGGGTAGTGGTTTAGTCCCGAGAGCTCTGGTTGGTTTGCGTTGTTGTTCTTCTGGGGTTGCAAGCTCCTTCAACTCTTTCGATCTTTTTTCTAATTTCTCCAAAGGGGGTCCCGTTCTCAGTTCAATGGTTTGCTGCTAGCATTTGCCTCTGTATTTGACATGCTCTGGCTGTGTCTCTCAGGAGACATCTATATCCGGTTCCTGTCAGCATGTACTTCTTAGCTTCATCAATCTTACCTAGTTTTGGTGGATGTACATATATATGGGGCACATGTGGGGCAGGTTGTAAATGGCTATTCTGTCAGTCTCTGCTCCAAACTTTACCTCCATATCCCCTCCTATGAATATTTCCCCCTTTTAAAAAGGAACGAAGCAGCTGCACTTTGGTCATCCTTCTTCTTGAGCTTCATGTGGTCTGTGAATTGTATCTCGGGTAATCCGAGCCTTTGGGTTAATATCCACTTATCAGTAAGTGCATAGCATGTGTGTTTTTCTGTGATTGGGTTACCTCACTCAGGATGATATTTTCTAGTTCAATCTATGAATTTCATGAGGTCATTGTTTTTGATAGCTGAGTAATACTCCATTGTGCCTCCAATTTACCACATTTTCTGTATCCATTCCTCTGTTGAAGGGCATCTGGGTTCTTTCCAACTTCTGGCTATTATAAATAAGGCTGCTATGAACATAGTGGAGCATGAACCAAGCCTTTAAATACCTGAGTCCATACCTACTCAATGCATAGGACCGTACCTATTCAAACCACACTGTTTGTGATGGTTTGTATATACGTGGGCCAGGAAGTAGCACTATCAGTAGATGTGGCCTCGATGAAGTAGGTGTGTCACTGTGTATATGGGCTTTAATACACTAGTGCTAGCTGCCTGGAAGGGAGTATTCTGCTAGCAGTGTTCAGATGAAGATGTAGAATCCTCAGCTCCTTATGCCTGCCTGAATTCTGCTATGTTCCCAGCTTAATGATAATGGGCTGAACCAGCCCCAGTTGAATGTTACCATTGTAAGTGTTGCCTTAGTCATGATATTTGTTCATAACAGTAAAACCCTAGAACACTGTGCTTAAATTCATGTAGAGTCACTTGATCAAACATGCAAGCCACGTGTCACATGCAACACTTTAAATTTTTTCCTCAGTATTTCTACCAATTTTCCAAGATCTCATATTTTAAGTCTATTATATCATTAAAAGACCACTATAATCAATAGGAAAAATGATTAAAGATTTCCATCAGAAAGTTTCAATGGATATATCCATTTGCAGCTTCAAAGTTTGATCTGATAATCTATTTTAGTATTTTTTAGTTCCTTTATAATCCATATTACTATATATAAAACCAATAGGTTGATTTATTTATGAGAGTCTGCATTTCAAAATAGAATTTAAGTTTCTTTAATCTGGAAACAAACTTAGAAGAGAAGAAAAACTGAGAAGGATTAAATACAAGTTTTTAATCAAACAGTAGATTGTAAGATACTATACTGAAAATCTTTTTTCTCACTTTATTCATTCCAAAATGTTTTAAATTTCTCTTTCAGTTCCAATATCTATCGAGTCCTAACATAAACCATGTTCTTATTATAGTCCTCCCTTAAAAACATACTGAAAATCTTGAAATTGGCAAACCCAGCATAATGAAATACATGTTTGAATATGTGCACCCTAAATTTGAACTAAATAACACCTTATACACTCATTAATTTACCTATTCAACTCATGGCTATATATTACCTACTCTCCTTGGCAGTCTCCCAGAAATTCGAAACAAATACCCAGAAAGAACAATGCACAAAAGTGAAGCCCAGTGTCAGCTTTACACCTAGATTGCAAAGTAAACAGAGAAGCAAGTATTCATATATTCTTTGTGCTTTTAATATAGTCTAGTGATTCTTAAAAGTAACTGGGTACCAACTGCTATCTGGCTTACCACATGGTTTTGAAAAACACTGATCATTGGATCCCAGCACCCTAAAGTGCCTAGTTCAATAGGACTAGCCAAGGTTCTAATAATTTGTATCCCTAGCAATCTTCTTGCTTGCTCAGAAATGGTTGATCTTGAGACTCCATTTTGGTAGCAGAGCTACATTAATTTCCTCAAATGTATGTGATTTAGGAATTGTTGCTTTCATTTTAAGATAATAAAGTAGTTGTTCAGAGATTTTTTTCAAAAAACACATCAGCTGTTCTATTTGTCAGGAGGGAAAATGAACAAATGAATTTTGGACAGCTCATGACCTACCAGTGCCATTTTTTCTTCACCTCTGAACTAGTAGAAAATAAGTAACAGAATACAACCCCTAAGCATCTTTTACCAAATGCCTCTCTGGTTTATTCTCATGTAACAGGTGAGGCTTTTCAGAGACAAATCACTAGTTGATCATGAAAAATATAAGTTAATCAATCAGGTACCATTGTCTTTTCTGCCTCACATAATGTAAGAAACAATATATTGAGGCTAAAGTTTGCTTTCAGATTTTTTTCTGCAATGTAAGTTGATTTTATCTAACTTAACATTGCACTGTCAGAGAAATCAGACTTTCAAAAGGATGTCCAGCTTTCAAAAAGCTGGTTTATTCTGCTAGACGCTAAAAAGTCAGTGGTTCTAGCTTACCATATAATCCCACCTGAGAGTCATGGGTCTAAGAATCAAGCAAAATAGTGGAATTTAGTGATCTAATCTTCTCCAACTGCTTAAAAACAGTAGTTCTCAACCACTATTCTCCTCATATGAGACATTTTACAGACCTTTTTAATTGTTACAACTGGAGGTAGAAATACGGCATCTCATGACTAAAAATCGAAGTACAGCCTCCCACCCATCTTTCCTTCTAACACAAAGTATCAACTCATAATTCTTTTTCAAAAGAAGAGGATTTTAAGCTGAAGACTCAGTAGTAGAGGGTTTACCTACCATATGCAAGGTGCTGCATTCAATTCCCAGTACTGAAGAAAAATAAACAAATATAAAATCCATAATATTAAAACAACAGCAGCTCTGAATATGGGGAAGTTATTCTCCTTATGAATATTTATAAAAATAACTTTTATTCACCTAATCCAATTTTTACCTTGGAGACTTACTGCTGAATAAACTCAACATTTCTACTTCTTTCTGATCTCTGGCTGGCTGGCTCAAACTCCTCTCGTAGCTGATTGGTTCAATCTGGCTTCTCCCAGTTTCTCACTGAATTGCTCTGCTTGGCCTCAAACTAACTCTAGAAATTTTTTCTAATCTTCTGGCTCCTTCTTATTCTCTGACTTCATCTGCCTCTGCTCTACTGCACTGAGTTGGGTGAAATCAACGTTACTGTCCTCACTGCACTGACTCCCAATGGACTGAACAGAACTCCAAAAGGAACTAAACTGAAATCAAGTACCCTGTCCTCTCCTTTTTTATGAGAGTTTGGCACTTCCTATCTCTGACTCGTTCTGTCAACTATTTCTCTGATTTGTCAATTTGTCTGACCCTCATTAGATGTCACTCTTGAACATGGTTGCTTCCTTCTACCAACTAATTTTACCTTTAAGGTGTATACGAAGGGAGTGCCTGTACTCTAGCCAGGTTAAATGTGTGTATTATGTCTGCATTTCAACCAAATCACAAAAACCTAGAAGGTCTTTGGATATGATCAGAACAGCCATGTTGTTGGATTAAAATTTTACTACAAATATTAGTTAAATGGTACAAAACTCAGGGACATAGAATGTGCTAACTCAGTGGTAGTGTTTGCCTTAGCGTTCCAAATACCCTGAGTGATCAATCTCCGGCATGCTCTCCCATTCCTAAAAATTGTTGTTGTTGTTGTTATTGTTGTTGATTGTGGAGAGTGCTCAAGAGCTAAAATGTGCTAATCACCATAAGCCTGACACCCTGATTCAATTTCCAGAACTCATGTAAAGGCAAAAATCTGGATGTAGTGGTGCTCATGGAATCCTGAGGCGAGGAAAAAACCAGAAGACTATGCAGAAGTTTGCAAACTACTGAGTCTGGAGTAAATTGTACAATGACAGAAACAAGAGATACCCTAATTCTACATGATAGAAGGCAAGAAAAAATCCCCAAACTCACCCTCTGACCTCCACACATATGCTATGCCACTTATACACACAGCACATATGTCCTATGCATACACACATACAAGCCCATTTTTTCAGGCTCAAAAGTTGAAGACATATTTTGAAAATGTATATAAACATAAATGTTTGAATTAAATTCTACTTGTAAACTATTGCAAACACGGCTTTTTCCTCTTTGAAAAGAAGAAAAGCAAGGTATCTCATTGTCTAAGTGTTTACAACCATGAACATTTATAAATAGATGTAGCAATCAGTATTGGAATCTCCTGCCATCAAACAGATCGGGTCTCATTCTCCAAGATCCAGAACAATTGCACTTCTCCCATAAGTCACAAGTAAAGGACAACATCAGTTAGTCATTTGATATCCAATATCATAGTGCACGAGAATAATAGGGTCAATTCAAATATAACCAAGTGTAGGGAATTTGCCACCTCAGATTCAGACTCCATTCTTGCTTTATCTATAAGCATATGAAACTTTTTGACAACTTTCTGTATCTTTTTGTTTTGAACATTGTCTTCACTAACTTCAAAATAGGAGGAACTTCCACAAATAAGTCTGCTGTGGACTTCAAAGAAAATACATATGAAAGGATTTTGTAGGTTGTCACTTTGTTTTGGTTTCTTTAATTCCTCCCTTTATCTACCAGTAATTACTGCCTGCCTATAGGGGTACTCATTATAAATACAATGAAAGTTCACGAATACTCACCTGATTGTTTTAATTGGGTTTGATTTATCAAGGGTCAAAAACTTTGAAGTCATGAGTTTTTCTCATGGTAAAGGCCAGTTCTTTACCAAAACACACTATATGTTAGAACTCTACCTTCAGGAAACTTTGGGATTCTGAGAAGATGTAGTTCTCCAAAGCTGAGTTCACTGAGCTCTCAAAATATAGGAAACTCAAGTCATTTTTCTTTACACAATTTTTCCTTCCAAGATATTACTCATACATACCCAACACAAGCTAAATTTATCTCCCTCTCCCAGCTAAGCCATCTGTTGCATGTAAACATCATTGATGTATGCATCTAGTTAATTATGGTTCTCAAAAGAAATCTGTCAACTAGGGGATATTAAGTGTTAGGTGTTGATGCTGACATTATATTAGAAAAATGAAAGGGTCCTAGTGTTAGAATAAATCTGCAATAAGCCTAGCAAAAAAGACAAAAACTTGAAAAAAGAACAAAAATATATGTCTCATAGAAAAAGGCATGTACATAAACACAGGTTAAAATAAAAGAGAAAAAAAATGACAAAAACTCACCTTTAAAAAAGTACCATTCATTTAATGGGAAAAATACTCTGGAATTAGTCAAGGAAAATACAGAAATCAAAACATAAGTTTCCAAAATGTCATGTTTACACACATAAACCTTACATGGTCCTTTTAGGCTAAATGTCCATAGTGAAAAATGTGTGTATAGGTAAATCTCAAACAAGGAACAGTCCAATAAAATATGCTTTGTTCTTTCAAATAGTTTTGTCCTTTAAAATATTTCTTGTCCTTTCAACAAATATTTGTTATATGCGAAATATTTGTTAGCATAAATTATTATTCCAGCAGAAATAAATTAAACATTACGGTAATGGAGAGATTGACATTATCTCTAACTTAAAAGCTTTCACCAACTTACTTAGTAATATTTTAATTTTCTTTGCCTTTGGTACAGTATCAAATAAGAACTATTTTCTATATCACACTAGAGGGAAATATAAAATCAACATGGATAAACTGTCATTCCTTCTCCGTGAATTTTAAATATAACAGTAAAATAAATACATATTGACTAACCTTAATTCTTAGTAGATACAATGGTACCTTTTGCCAAAACTGTTTGAAAATATTACATGTCCCTTAGACTAATATAGCCTTATTAAAGTCATGTTCTCAGCACCTTAACATTGAAATAAAAAAATCACACTCTGTATTCTGATCAAAGTTTAATCTGAGGAAATTTCACAGCTAATTTATATTAAATATTGGTCTACATATACGTCACATGATTGTAAACTTACAGAAGATAATGAAGTATTTTTTCTTATATATCCTGATATGAAGAAACTTGCAGTCATTACATATATACATACATATATGTAGTTACATATATGTATATATGCACATGTTTGTCTGTACATCTGTATAAGCACATGCTGTCTTCTGCTTTACCAATAGCATGCTAAAGCCCCAAATAAAAATCTTGTCTCCATAAAGAATTTACTCAGAATCTACTCTCTTCTTTTACTTGTAGGATTATTTGAAAGGACTACCAGATCATGTCTGAGTCTTCTCTGATCCAGTTATAATTTTTTACATGTCTTGAAGTCTGTCTTTTCTATGTTCAATAGCTGCATTTCTCTATAATAAAATATATTTAGGGTTATTGGGGTCCCACATCTGCTCTGCCACAAGGCTTGGCCACTCCGGGAGGTTGACCTTGCTTACCCCATCTTACCCCATGCCATCACTGGGCAGCTGTAGGGAAGCCCCAGGACTGCTCTAGGAGTGGGGAAGGACGTTCTGAGGGGCGGGGCAGCTGGAGCTGGCTTGGGGACAGCTGGAGCTGACTTGGGCATCCCCAGGCCTGCAAAGAGGCAGGGGCCATCTGGTTTTCAGGTTCTCAGGCATCCAGGTGCCTCTGAGAGTCACGGAAATGCTGAGAACAGAGTGGGGACCAAGGGCTGGTTCTAGCCTAGGGCTGAAGGGAAAAGATGGGAGCTCTGGCTGGTCCCACAGGGAGAGTTCTTGGCTTGGCAGGCACCAGTCTTGGGCTTGGCTGGCTTGGTAACCATGGCTGGGAGCTCGGAGAGGCCTAATACAGGAAATTTGATGGCACCTCTGTAGGAGAAGGCCTTCTCCATGGCTTCCAACAATGGATCTCGATGAAAAGAAGCAGTCCATGGTTTTAAGGCATTTATTGTCATGGCAGAAAGTGGAGGAGGAAAACTGTACCCCCTTTCTCAGGGTGGGCCTGAGATTAAATACCTTTTGTAGGAAGAAGTGTCTGGGAAGGAAAGTTTATTGGCTAAGCCCTCCAAGCCTTTAGGTATCTCATTAAAATGGAGATCTGTCTTGAGCCTACATGACCTCACAGCCTCTACATGTAGAGGGGTTTAGGGTGTTGCCCTTATGTGACTAATAGCCACAAATCTTCGGAGTGCTGTGGCTAGTGACAGGGACCTGGTGCCCAGGAGTTGGGCAAAGTGCCTACCGTCCCTTCAGGGTCAACAGGGTTTCTAGCCTCAGCTCAACCAGGAACCAGGCTGCCTTTCACAGTCAAACACATATGTATATTTTGGTTAATTTAATTTTATTTCAAATGTTCACAAGGAATTCTAAAGGGATGACCAAATTCAATTATAAGTATTTTTTCAAGTGAAGTAATTATTATTCTACATATTTACCTCTCTCAAACACCATAAATTATAAAAATTATCGTTAAATGATAACAGACAAATAGTGGCTTTTTGCAGAAAACAATAGACCATCCCATATAGTGTATATAATTATTTAAGAACTATTTAAATATGGGGGAATATATGTTTGTTTATGACAAAGTCCTATTTCATCTATTTTATGGATTGACTGTCAGATTTCTAGATTTTTAAAAGAAATGGATAACTGCTTGCCTTTATAAACATTGAAAATATGGTGCTGGTGAGATGATTCAGTGTTTATAAGAACACCTGCTGATCTTGCAAAGACCGAGGTTTTGTTCCTAGGATCTTTATGGCAGCTCACAAAAGTCTGTGTACCTTCAGTTACAGGGTATCTGATGCCCTCTTTTGGTTCAAGTGAGTACCAGATTCATGTGAGATGCACACGCATACACACATATAAACAAGTACATATGTAAAATTATTCGTTGGTCCAAATGTACAGATATTATGATTGACCAAATGATCAGAGATGTTTCTTTTGTAATATACATGTCTGCATATCTTCATATTTAGTTTTCATGATAATTTGTACAAACTGTTTGACAGTAGATTGAGGAGTTTCTGGAAATTTGACACTCACTCCGTCTGACTTCTATGGCTGATTATACACAATGCATTTGAGTTTCATTTGTCTTAATGGTTTGTGAGTAATTAGACATTCAAGTCTAGAGTACTTATTGGTGAATCAAATGAGATTAGAGTTTACTTGAAATTCACATGGTTGCATTTTGAATTGACTGGATTTGATTTAGAAATAGAAGATCAAAGTATATGATATGCCTGTGTGAGGATATTCATGATTTTGTGTCTGAATTTTAAAAAAAGAAGTGTATGAATGGTGATGAGGAGATATTGAAGGCTTCTAAAGAATAAAATGATGGCTGACACCATATCCACAGACCTGCTAAATAGCTAAGAAATTCCATTAAGTTGTTTTGAGCAACTTCCTTAAGGGAAAGAATAATTATACTTTCAAGCAGTGATAATAAGTGTTAGTAATCTCTTCCTTTGGGTAGACTGGTCTTACTCTGGAAGACCAGCCAATAAATGTTCTTAACCACTGAGTCATGTCTCCAGCCTAAGGAGGGACACAGAAGAGGAATAAAAAAGCAGGGGGCAGGGCAGGAATATAAATGTTCAACATGCCCAACAAAAAAATTTCATTGTAGTTATAGTTTTATTGTAATTTTTGAGACACAGCCTTACTGTACAGCCATGGCTGACCTTGATCTACCTACTTCTGCCTCCCAAGTACTGGGCTTAAAGTTGTCTGCTACCATTCCCACCTGATCATCAACTTTTAAATATGAGGGTCCTAAAGGCTAGAGAGAAATATTTCATATCTGTTAACTTATATGTGCCAAGCTAAATATAACATAGATATTTCTGAATAAATCAAAAGATAAATGGAGAGAGAGAAAAACACATTGTCAAATGTAATAAGTAGAAGACACAGAGTTCAATAGAGTATGGGTGCTGTGGAAGAAAATTCAGTGCTTTTAATTGCTGAACCATCTTTCTAGCCACATAGATGATAGATAGATAGATAGATAGATAGATAGATAGATAGATAGATAGATAGATAGATAGATCAATAGATATTTGGATGATAGATCAATAGATAGATAGTTGATAGGTAGTAGATAGATAGATAGATAGATAGATAGATAGATAGATAGATAGATAGATAGATAGATAGATAGATGGGTAGATAGACAGATAGATAGATAGATAGATAGATAGATAGATAGATAGATAGATAGATAGACAGACAGACAGGTAGGTAGATAGGTAGATAGGTAAATAGGTAGATAGCAAAGAGATTACTGCTATTATTGTGCTAAGTGGACATATTAAACCAATTCTTAGGGACTTGTCAATACACTCATAGATTAATGTATCTTTCAAACTTCATCTGAGAATCTTCTGCCTGCAGTAGATAATGAACAACACAGAAACTCATAACTGACCAAGGTGCCAAAAATAAGAGACTTCAGAATGTTCATTCCTAAGTGGAATATATATCCTACAATCCCTTCATCACAGGTTCAGGTATAATTTCAAGAGGTGGCAGGAAAGTGTAAGAGCCAGAGATGGTAGATGACTCCAAACCAACAGTGTCTTCTGGACACAGCAGGACACCCGCACATATAAACGCAGAGCAGTTATGACCCCATGTACCAGACATATTCACACCTACATCAAACAGAATCCCAGAATGATAGGGAAATCTGTCATGGGATTTCCCCTCCAACTGATAAGCTATTGGCAAGTCTTAACTGTTAGGAGAGGATGATCAATTTTCCCTAAAAGCATAGCCCTTGATAGGTTGACCATGCTCCAGTGGAAGACCACGCATGCAAGAATATTTTGACAGCACAAAGTTTCCTTGACTGGGGCATGGCAGTGAAAGGACACAAAGTTGGATGGAAATGGAAAGAGTAGTGGATCTTGGAATAGTTAGGGGAGGGAGGGTAAATATGATCAAAATACATTGCACAAAAAATTTTGAAGAGTAAAATTTTGAGGAAACATTGTATCAAAGATATAAGGCAGAGAATGATAGAGCTGTATACCAGATGTCACCTTCCAACCTCACATGCATACTCAAACACATGTACTTGTGCGCATACTCATGAACATTCATCATGTACATTGACAGCATTCACATAACACCAAATAGACACACACCTACACAAAACCATTTTTACATTTTATATAGATCAGAATGTAAGTATACATGAACTAATTATGATTTTAAAACTCACATTATATTCATAATTAAATATAATATCTACATTTGAGACAGGTTTTACTATGTAGCACTAGCTGCTGGCCTGAAATGTACAGAGATCTGCTTGCCACTGACTCCAGAGTGCTGGGATTAATGCACCACCGTGCCCAGCAAGCTAAAAAGAAATTTATAAGATAAATATAAATCCTTAAATCAGTTATCTTATTCAAATGTCTTCCTTAAAAAATATATAAAGAAATATATGCTCCAATAGAATGGAGGAAATAATTGGCTAGAGACCATATTTGGGCATGTATATTTCTAATGGAAAATTCATTAACACTTTCCAACTGTTAATAGAACAAATAACACTTGTATCTTTTTCCTGTGCTTATAAGAGTTGTTCAACTCGACAGCATTTGATTTTATCTGAAATTGAGCATCAGTCTTCCTTAAAATAAATAATCAACAGTTATGGTGAGATGCTGCTACACAAAGTGATAAGATGTGTGAGTTTGGAAACCTATAATTTTATAATTATTAACCACTCTAAATGAGCTTCAAGATTTAGAATCATTTCTTGTAATTATGGTCTTGAAACAAACCATGAATTTTCTATTAATGAATAGAATAAGAGCATGTGTTTACACATAAGTATGTATAATTTGTTCTCTTAATCAATTAAGTATAATATATGGACTCTAATACTTAAATAAATATATGTGCTTACTGAATAGATGAATTAAATATTAACTTGCTTTCACCACTAAAAAACAAAGAGGACATCCAATAATTACTAAGTAACTCTTAATTTTTCCACTAACTCAACTGCCAAACAAGAAAAATACACAGTCAGACACAATTCAAGTTTCAAGGTGATTCTTGACTTCAGGATGCAACAAGTTCCACTGGAGCTCAAAGAATAAAAAAGATCACTGTGGTTTAAGAAGCTTGGGGAAAGAGTCAGTGAGAAAAAGTTTCCAGTGAGCCCTTGAGGATAGTTAGACATGCACTAGCAGGCACGATGAATAAAACATTGAGAGAGGTCGCGCGACACAAACAACAGTCCAGGTGATGAACAGTAGACCAGCCAACTAAGGGCAAGTCATCCTTCCTGAAGAGCTAATGAGTATGGTATGAAGAAATGACATAGGGAACATTATGCAAATGCTAAGGTAGGAACTTTAACTAGGCAAGATTGTATTTATTAATTTACTAAATGTCCTCTCAGTATTTCTAAGTGGGTGTAGAGCAGTAACCAAGACAGTGTACGTACCCATGTAAGGCTTACGTATTAGTCATCAAGTTGACTCAATTTAAAATAAAATGGTATACAAAACTAAGAAATCTGGATTCTAATCCAGCTGAGTTCCAATAAAGCACAGACCGTAGGCATCGTTTCAGGGCTCCTTTGATGAGTCCAGTGTTCACAAGGGCCTAACACCTACTTGTAGGCATAGATTTTTCACAACCTACTTTAATAAGGGTTCAACCTCCCTGCTAGCCCACCACACACCAGAGATAGTGGAAGACAAAAGTTATTAGGATATGGGGGAAGATGACCTGTTTAGAAATAGGTTGTTGTTGTTACTATATTATTTTATTTTATTTACATTGCAAATGTTGGCTTCCCTCCTTGTCCCCTCTCCCAGTGTTCTTCACCCCATCCCCTGCACCTCTGAGAGGGTACTGTCCCCAGACATCCCTCTTCCTTAGGGCATCAAATCTCTACAAGATTAGGTGCATCCTCTCTCACTGAGGCCACACAAGACAGTTCTCTGCTACATATGTGTCTGGGGCCTTAGAACAGCCTGTGTGCTCTTTGGTTGGTGACTCACTTTCTGGAAGCTCCTAGGGGTCCAAGTTAGTTGGCACTGTTGGTCTTCCTATGGGGTTGCCATCCCCTTCAGCTCTGTAAGTCCTTCTCCTAACTCTTCCATAGGAGTCTCTGATCTCAGTCCAATGGTTGGCTGTGTCTGCATCTGTCTCGGTCAGCTACTAGTAAAGCCTGTCAGAGGACAGCCATGCTAGGCTCCTGTCTGCAACCACAACATAGAATCGGTAATAGTGTCAGGGTTTGGTGCCCACCCATAGGTTGGATCCTAATTTGTGCTGATCACTCATCAGGGTTTCCTTCAGTTTACTCCATTTTTGTTTCTGCATTTCTTTTAGAAAGTAATCATTCTGGGCTAAATGTTTTGAAGGTCAGTTGGTATCCCCATCCCTCCTCTGAGGGCCCTGTCTAACTTCCGGTGGTGCTCTTTTCAGGTTCCATCCCTCACCCCCACCCCACCCACCATTGTTGGACATTTTGGCTAAGGTCACAAACATTGAGCCCTGGGTGCCTTTCATATCCCAGGTCTCTTGGATTTTCTAGAGGTTCCCTTACACCCATCTCTCAGCCTCAACGACTACATATTTCCATTTATTCTTTGGGGAAATTCCTTTCTTCTTGGTTCTCAGTCCAGTACACTAGCAAACACGAAATACAAATCATCAACTCTACCCATCTCACTCAGTAAATACCACACATGAATCAGCAAGGGCAGTTCAGTCCAGAAGAAAGCAAGAGACTGGCCGATCAGGCCTGAGTCTGCAGATGAGGCAAGATACCACAGGAGCCTCACAAGAAGTCCTCTGGTGAGTTTCTTTCTGTGAAGTCACAAGTGAATCTCAGCAACACAATGTAAGGCAAACCAATGCATGCATGTTGTCAGCAAAGACAAGCAAGGCCGAGCCAGTGAACCAATGCTTGAGCTCCCACTGTCTGCGGGGTCATAGTTATATTCCTCCTAAGAATCATGTGTCCTTTCATGTGTTTCTTATAGCAAAACATCCTTTCATCTGTGTATAATTCAGTAAACATTCTTTTTTTTTATTAACTTGAGTATTTCTTATATACATTTCGAGTGTTATTCTCTTTCCCGGTTTCCGGGCAAACATCCCCCCCCCCTCCCCTTCCTTATGGGTGTTCCCCTCCCCACCCTCCCCCCATTGCCGTCCTCCCCCCAACAGTCTAGTTCACTGGGGGTTCAGTCTTAGCAGGACCCAGGGCCCCCTTCCACTGGTGCTCTTACTAGGATATTCATTGCTATCTATGAGGTCAGAGTCCAGGGTCAGTCCATGTATAGTCTTTAGGTAGTGGCTTAGTCCCTGAAAGCTCTGGTTGCTTGGCATTGTTGTACATATGGGATCTCAAGCCCCTTCAAGCTCTTTTCAGTCTTTCTCTGATTCCTTCAATCGAGGTCCTGTTCTCCAGTTCAGTGGTTTAATGATGGCCTCGCCTGTGTATTTGCTGTATTCTGGCTGTGTCTCTCAGGAGCAATCTACATCCGGCTCCTGTCGGTCTGCACTTCTTTGCTTCATCCATCTTGTCTAATTGGGTGGCTGTATATGTATGGGCCACATGTGGGGCAGGCTCTGAATGGGTGTTCCTTCAGTCTCTTTTTTAATCTTTGCCTCTCTATTCCCTGCCAACGGTATTCTTGTTCCCCTTTTAAAGAAGGAGTGAAGCATTCGCATTTTGATCATCCGTCTTGAGTTTCATTTTTTCTAGGCATCTAGGGTAATTCAAGCATTTGGGCTAATAGCCACTTATCAATGAGTGCATACCATGTATGTCTTTCTGTGATTGGGTTAGCTCACTCAGGATGATATTTTCCAGTTCCAACCATTTGCCTACGAATTTCATAAAGTCGTTGTTTTTGATAGCTGAGTA